>NC_134861.1:74083495-74383495 GCF_049852395.1 Peromyscus maniculatus bairdii
ACCTTAAGTAGGACTCATTAGCCCTCTGTAGTCCGGTGCCCCAGCTGCCCATGCTGAAGACAAAAGGGTAGCCAGTTTAATTAACCACAGCCTGGAGCAGCATAATTCATTACCATTTTCCCCAAGTAATCTAAGTCTATATCAGCATTCACAATGAAGGGATAGATGGAGCCAAGCGATGTAATAAGGACAAAATCCGGAAATCTAATTGCTCTTTGGACTGTTTAATTTAAGGTAAAATTAGAGGCCATGACAAGATGACAAAAAGTTATCATCAGAGCACAGAGAAGTATATATCTTCTATACGCTGAAAAGTCAATAAAGTATACAGCTAAGCTTTAAGAAGACAATTATTGGTGATAAAAAACAATAAAAAATAAAGTACTTGTGCTGCCCTTAGATTATGTGCTAAGTTCTATGTCAAATGCAAAAGAATTGAGTCACTTAATTTGCAATTATTTACAGTGGTTTTCCAATACAAACCCAGTAATTAGAAATGGCTTTGCAAAGATGAATTTACTAATTCAGATATTAATTAAATATCTACATGTGCCAGCATTATATGCAGTAATGGCAAAGGTGGAAAAAGGCAGTTTATATCTTAGAAATGTAATATTACCTTTCATCAATTAATCTTTTTTTAAAACAGCAAAACATATGTATAAAGAAATATTCTTTGAAGAGGTTCCTAGAAGACAACTACAGAAATGAGTATTCAAGAAGGGCTAGCAATTAGACTTAGAATTTATGAGAGAGGAAATAGTTGAGATTTCTCTATAAAGAAAATAGTATGTGAAGAAACACCTGGTTATGTTCAGAAATCTGGTCAGAATGATTGAGAGGTGGACGGCAAGACTGAGAGAAAAGTAGACTAATGCCAATTGTGTTAGATTTGATGGATTATGTACTGGAGGATCTATTTTCCATAGGTGGACATTCAGTCCTCTTAAAAACGTTAATGTAGCCTCTATTCCTTTACCTTGAAAAACCTTAATGAGAATAAGAACTAAGATGATACTACAATGTCTCATGTCATATATATGGCCATGTCTATAGCAACAGGATTGGCAGCTTCAAGTGAAACTTTCATTTTCATAAAATTACTGGCAAAATCTTTTATATTTTATTCAGAAGGAATAATCATATTGTGAGAATTAAGCAAGTCTCAAGATAGACAAATATTGTTCATTTTCTCTCACATTCTTCATAGAGTTTATAGTTACATAAAACTGTGTGTGTGTGTGTATGTGTGTGAGTGTGTGTGTGTGTTTGTAACTTAAAGACAATTGATTACACAGAAGGTTGTGTAGGAAAGGGTAATGAAAGAAGCCATCGCAGAGACTATTCGACATATAAGACATATTTATGAGAAAGGAACTTATGTATTATAGCGCTGTGTACAGTGAACACACAAAAATATAATTAGAAAATTATAAAATAAAGCAGAAATTTTCAGACTACTATTAACACATAATTAGAAAGCCTCTGGTTCTATTTTTTTAATGATTACATTACACACACACACACACACACACACACACACACACACACACACACACACAAATAGAAGCCTAGGAAGTAAGTAGATATTGAATGAAAGAATGATATATACAAGAAGCTAAAATAGTTGAAGTATTTGCTAACTTATCAAGTGTTTGAGAAAGTATCATTAGAATCAATGTTAAAAACATGAAAATTCATTGAGCACTATCTTTATTAAAAATTTAAATATGTATATCACAATGCTTTTGTGTGGAATTTAAATATGCATTGCCTTTATCATCACAGAGTGGACTTCTGGTAAATAAAATGGGCTTGAAGCACAAGAAACAGGAATCACCACACTCCAGTACAAATTCTGATAAACTGGGAGAACAATAGCCATGTCATACTATGTTTCCTCCACTAGATCTAAGTAGAAGCTAAAGTGATAGCTTTAGCAAACACAAGCATCAGTACTTAGTTAATACTTATGTTGCTAGGGAACATCAAAGAAGGGACAGAACAAGGGACTGGTTAGATGACTTAGAATCTAAATTATTTCTCATGTCCGCGTGAGGAATTGAAACTGATCCCTAGAACCCAAGCGAAGGAAGCAAGAGACAACCATTTCACAACGTTGTCCCTGGGCCTCTGTGCTCACTCTGTGGCTTGCACTCCCCAAACACACATCACACATATTTTGCATGAAGAGTGTCTCCTAACATCTAATTTTTAATAATTCAGACACCCAGAGTGGTGTTATCCCGAGAAAGTAAATATTTTTGAAGGTAGGATCTAGTGGGATGCCAATTACTCACTCACAGCATCTTGTTCCTTTTCCTCCTTTGTTTATTGTCCTGACAATGACAGCAATTTCACTATGTGTTCCAGCCAAAAGGTGCTTCACCACAAGCTCCAAACAATGGTGCTAAACTGGTCATGTACTAGAATTTACAAACTGTAAGCCAAATAACAATTCCCTCTTCATTCGCTATCTCAGTTATTTTGTTATAGTAACAAAATGCTAATACAGAACTTTAGCTGCTGGGGTACTAGTAAAGAAAAAAATAGACAAACAAAACCCCTTATTTTCCTAAAGCAATTCATTGGTAGGAAGTTCAGACACTATTTGAGTTTTACATAAATTTTACTTTTTGAAACAAGAAAAGAATCATTTTGCATTGAAATAACAAATATAAGGAATATCTGCATGTCATTAGACATATCACAATTTTTTTTTTCGAGATAGGGTTTCTCTGTGTAGCTTTGCAACTTTCCTGGAACTCACTCTGTAAACCAGGCTGGCCTCGAGCTCACAGAGATCTGCCTGGCTCTGTCTCCCGAGTGCTGGGATTAAAGGCATGTGCCACCACCACCTGGCTCACAAAATATTTTCATACTAGAAGTAATAACTTAAAACTAAAAAGGAATTAGACAACACAATCAATATATAGGCTAACAAAATGAACAGAGACTCTCAAAAGATAATAAAAATCTAATTCGCAGGGAAAAGAAAAATGTGAGAAACAAACAAATATGATTAATCTCACTAGCCATCAAAGAATCCAAGGTAAAGATTCATTGAATTCCATCTTACACCTGTCAGAATGGTAAGTACTGAGAAAACAAATAGTAATGGAGATCTCTCCTATTTCCCCTTCCCAGGGTGATCCATTCATCCCTCTTAGGGCCCTCCTTGATAGCTAGTTTCTCTGGAGCTGTGGGTTGTAGTCTGTTTATCCTTGCACAGCCTTGATGCAATGGGAGGGTCTTGGACCTGCCTCTACTGAATGTACCAGGCTCTGTAGACTCCCCATAGGTCTCTTGCCTTGTTGAAGGCGGGAATGTGAAGTGGGTTGGGGGAAAGATGGGAGAGATGGGAGGAGGGTGGAGAGGGGGATCTGTGATTGGAATGTAAAATGAATAAAAACATTCCTTTAAAGAAAAAGAAAACAAATAGAAGAAAATGTTGCCAGGGATGTAGACAAAAATATACCATTATACACTGCTGGCAGGAATGTGGCATAGGCCAGCAACTATGGAAACCAGTAATGAGGATCTGGCAACAGTACTCCTGGGTATTTACCCATTGGTCTGATGGTCAACATTGCATAGAGATATTTGCATATCAGTGTTTACTGAAGCATAGCTTACAATAGCTCAGTTATGTAATTAGCTTAGGTGTCCAGTATAGGACTGGATTAAAAAAAATATAGTGTATTCATACACAATTTTCAGCCATAGAGTTCAATTATATAATTTGCATAAAAGTCCATGCAATGGGAATAATCACATTAAATAAACTAAGCCTATCCCCAAACCACAAATATTATGTTTTCTCTCATATATTATTCCTATCTTTAATTATATATACATAAATTCATGTATGTGTAAGATGAATGACATCAAAATAGAAGCTAGTGTGGGCCATCTTTCTGCTATTATCCCTAAAGGATAAGCATGTAATTCTACATTACAAGGCTGTGTAACGGAAACACAAATAGGATAACATGGTCCATGACATCTACTTCTCACTGCAGAAGCTCAAAGATCAATCAGACTATATTGCATGATCTATGGCAGAGACAACCTCACTAGATGAAAAGAGAAGAAGGCATGAGTTTAGAATAAAACAAAAAGGCAAATATTTAATGACAGTAAAAATAAGACCTAAAAGTGAAGTTGTGAGCTGTAATTGATAAGTTACCAAATGTAATATAGAAGCAGGGCTCACTTCATTTTATTTATTTATTTATTTATTTATTTATTTATTTATTTATTTATTTATTTATTTATTTATTTGTGTGTGTGTGTGTGTGTGTGTGTGTGTGTGTGTGTGTGTGTGTGTGTGTGTTGGGGGAATCATTTACTACAAAAGGATTGTTTATACTTATGTGCTAGAAAAGAGCTTCCAAAAGACCCGAGGATATTACAAAAGGTAAAGTTCTTGGCTAGCATGCAAAAGACTCTTGTTTAAATCCCAACTACTGAAATATAAAGCACGTGGAGGAAGAAAAGAATGAGAAAGAGGAAGAAGAGAAGGACTTTTACTTAATTATATCTTTGATTTTGAAAAGTTGGAGCATGATACATTTCTACTTAAAATGAAGTTATAAAGGGAGATTCTAGAGACGCCTCAGCAGTCAAAAGCACCTTGCTGTGCAGTTGTGAAGATCAGATTTCAAAATAGCTCTAGAGGGAGTTTCTTGTGATGGTGATTGTGATCAAAATATATTTTATGAAATTCCCAAATATTTACTAAAAATACTATTAAAAACCTAATTGCACGAGGCAATTAACACAGCAGATGAGGAGAGGTAAGAGATAATTCACACACACACACACACACACACACACACACACACACACACAGACAGACAGACACACACACACGCACACACATTGTTTGCATGCAATAAGAATTAGTGAAAAAGAAGCCACGAATTTTAGAAGTGTGGAAAACATATGAAAGGATTTGGATGCAGTAAAAGGAAGGGAGTAACTTTGAATATTCACATATAGAAAAAATACCCCGCCAAACTACAAAATAGAAACTAGCAAAAGACCAACCAAGAATAAAAATTCTTGGGGCTGGGGATTTAGCTCAGTGGTAGAGCACTTGCCTAGCAAGCACAAGGCCTGGGTTTGGTCCTCAGCTTTGAAAAAAGGAAGAAAAAAAAAAAGAATAAAAATTCTCAAATTTATGTATTACTTGAAAATTTTCAGTTCTGTGTTCCTTAAATTTATGATTTAAAATATTTAGATTACTTTAAAATATACATTTAAAAATAAAGGAAAAACTAGATTTTAAGCTAGCCATTCTCAATACTCATGCACAAATAGTTACATAATAAGAAAAATAAAATTATCCTCGGGCAAACGTTTCACGAAACAAATTTTTCAGTATTTTCTGGAATTTTACTCTTCCTACTATTTGAGTAAACACATCCTGTTCTGTATTATGAATGGATGAGGATGCATAGAGAATATTCTAATATTACTAGTTCATGGACACCTTAATAAAGATGGCACTCATTGCTGGGAACATAATTCTATTTTTAATTTCTTTGTTTCTAAATACATAAAATTGCCAAATTACAATTGTATTTATATTTCAAAGAAGAATAAAACTAAACAACTTATTTTATTGGGAAAGAAACAGTTTTAAAAGAAAAATGCATTTTGAAGAAAAAAAATGCACTCACATGAGTATGGACCAGGGAAAAGTTCCTATTGCCTAACTTCAGTGTTAACATTGTAGCTGGATTCCCAGGAAGGCTTGAATTACTCATCTGAAATACTTTAAAATATTGTTTCCTTTTAGAATTCATAATTTATTCCTAGCACTCAGGAGGCAGAGGCAGGTCAATCTCTGTGAGTTCAAGACCAGCCTGGTCTACAAATTAAGTTCCAGGGCAGGCTCCAGAGTTACACAGAGAAACTCTATCTCGAAAAACAAACAAACTAAAAAAGAATTTATAAAGCTGATAGTTATCTTTTCAAACATGTGACAGACAGCTTCTTTGCTATCTAATCTAAAGTAGTGCTTGTCTATAATTTTTTTTTGTGTGTGTTCATTTGCAAATCAAGGGAGTATTATCATTTTTTTGCCAATAATCCAATGTTTATTTGGCTTCAGAATTTTTATTAATAAACTTTTATTCATTTTACATACCAATCACAGATCCCCCTTTCTTCCCCCCTCCCACCTCCTACCCTTCTTCCCATGGGGAGTCTGCAGATCCTGGAAACTTCAATTGAGACAGGTCTAAGCCCCTTTCCTAGTATCTAGGCTGTGCAAGGTGTCCCCCAATAAGTAATGGGCTCCAAAAGCCAGCTCACGCCCCAAGGATGAATCCTGACCCTACTGCCAGGGGGCCCCTTAAGCAGATCAAGCTACACAACTGTCTGGCTTACGCAGAGGGCCTAGTCCAGTCTCATGGATGTTCTGCAGCTCTTGGTCCAAAGTTTATGAGTTCCCACTAGCTCGGTTTGGCTCTAAATGTCATCACAGAACCTTCATCCAATAACTTATGGAAGCAGATGCAGAGATCCACAGCCAAACACGAGGCAGGAGTCCAGTTGAAGAGAGGGAAGAGGGACTGTATGAGCAAGGGTACGTTATCTTTAAAAGATGTGTTCTATTTTCATGTTCTAGATTTGCTGAGTCAAATACTCTAAAATTAAAAATAAATCTCATCATGTGCTGAATGACAATAAAAAGTTGTTCATCAATCTATTTTTGTATTAACACTAATATTTAGGAAAATCTATGGCTATATTAATATCAGGAAAAACTGTGCATGATGGGTATGGATGTGTAACTCCGTCCCCTCCCCTGTATTCTGAACCACTGGGTATTCTTGCCAACCCCACTATTACTGTCTTGTTGCTTGGAGCACTTATATTATCAATAATTCTTCCATTTGGTACTGATGGGATTGGATGTCATTCTCTTCCACTTTACCACTATTTTCTATTCTTATTCTTTATCTTCTTTCCTTTAGTTTTTCTTCTTTGCAACTTCTTTTCAACTTTCCTTCACTGAAATGTATTTATATATATTTGTGATATATATATATATGATATATATATATCACAGCTTAATATGTATATACCATAGCTTAATAAATATATTTATTATATATTAAGAACTGTACATACTTTGGATTAATCAAAAGATCGCGTTCTTGTCTGAGATTACTTTTAATGATAAAATGAGCATGATGTAATACTGTGTTACCTTCCCCGTCACTCCAGCAGAAAGAGCACATTGCACAGAAGAGAAAGAGACAGAGAGGGGTCACTTCATGCTTTCATTTTATTGTTTGAGAATTTCATATGTGTATACACCATATGTTGATAAAAATCCACAACTCTTCCTTTTCCTCCGACTCCACACATATTCCACCAACCACTTCCTCCTCTCGACTTCATGTGATTTTTAAAAGCTCACTGAGTCCAGTCAGTGCTGTTGGTTTGTACACAGGTGTTGCCCCATCTATTGACTTATCAAGGTTCATATCCCTGAAGAAAACTGACACTCTCACTCCCACAACAGGAATCAATTGCCAACAGTGCCAGGGTAAAGAGTGGGACTTCAGGAGCCTCCCCTATCGAGGATGGTATTTTTCGGTGGCTTGATCTGGTAGGTCTTGTGCATTTCTTCACAGAACTGTGAATGTGTGTGTGATGGCCCTATCATGTCTGAAAAAATAATGTTTTGTGGCAGTCTTCCTTTACCTCTGGATTTTATATTTTTTTGTAAAAGCTTCTAATTTTTTTGATAAATTAATATATAAATAACCACACCACTTCCCCCTCCTCTTTTCTGCCTCCAACTCCTACCCTCTCTTCTCTTCTTGTCCCCTCTCAAATTGCAGCCTATAGTTTTTCACTAGCATATATGTGTAAATATGTAACATGTTGAGTCTGTTCAGTGATGCTTGTGTCATGTTCTTCATGCCCCTTTTTTCATAATGATCCCTGAATCTTGTTGGGGAGAGTATGATAAGATGATCTGTTTAGAGCTCAGCATTCAGCACTCTCTTATTTTCTGCATGTTGACCAGTTGTGAGTCTCTGTATTAATCACCTTCTACTACAAAATGTATCTTTTCTGATGAGAGTTGAAAAGTGTACTAATCCATAGTTACAAAGATAGATATTTGCTGGATATTTTAATTCTGTGTCCATTTAACATAATAATAGAAGTAGATTCTGCGGTGCTCTATTGTGTGCCCGAAAAATATTTGCCTGAAGATCAGAAAACAGAACAAGCCACTAGATTAAACATAGAGGCCAGGCAGTGGTGGCACCCAACTTTAATCCTAGCACTTGAGAGGTAGAGATCTCCCCAGATCTCTGTGAGTTCAAAGTCACCCTGGACTACATGAGATTGACTCAGTCTAGGATAGAAAAAGAGCCAGGCAGTTGTGGCACACACCTTTAATCCCAGCAATTGAGATCTCACAACTGTAATCCCAGTATTTGGGAAGCACACATGCCATTAGTTCCAGCATTAGAAAGGAAGTGATGGCTGGGCAGAGAAAGGTATATAAGTCATGAGGAGAAAGGAACTGAGGTTTTTTTCAGGCTGAGAAGTCCCAGAGGTAAGATATAACAGTGGCTTGTTCGTTTGTCTCTCAGATCTTTCAATATTTATCCCAATATCTGGTCCCTGGTTTTTTATTATAAGAACCTTAGCAATTCCTGTTACAAGATTCTTCTTTAAGGCCCATTGTCTTAGGGTTTCTATTGCTGTGAAGAGATACCACCACCATGTTGTGGGAAATACTTTTGTACACTGGTTTAATAAAATTGCTAATTGGCCAGTAGTCAGGCAGGAAGTATAGGTGGGGTAGGCAGACAATGGGAATTCTGGGAAGAGGAATGCTGAGTAGGCAGACACCAGGCCGCCATCCAGGGAACAGCATGCAATGGCACACAGGTAAAGCCACAGGACACATGGCAACATATAGATTGACAGAAATGGGCTGAGTTTAATGTAAGAGCTAGTCAGTGGTATGTCTGAGAAAAAGGCCATGCAGTTTCAATTAATAACTTAGCCCTAGGTTTTTTGACTGAGGAATTATTCCCCAATAGAGGGTAATCATATTTAAACTCCTTTTTTTGTATTTATTTTTTTATGCAATTTAGGGGGATACACTGTTGGAGTGCTAAGTCATAGAGCCATTATGGTTGTAAGTATAGAGTCTCCTCTGAAAGCAAGAAATAGATGTACCCTATAACACAGCCTAATCAATCCTGAACATATCCAAACAACTCTGTACCCTACTGCAGAGATACTTGCATATCCACACTCATCGATGATTTATTCAGAACACTATAAGAATAGAAAGAGCTCATATATACATCTACTGAAGAATGGATAATGAAAATGTAGTACACATACACAATAAAATTTAATTCAGCTGCAAATGTAACTGTGAAATTTGAAGTTAAATATGTGGATCTGAAAATAATCATTCTGAATGAAGTCTAAAAATAGAAGGGATACTTGTTCTCTCTCTTCTGTAGAAGTTGATTCCAGATTTAAATTTTTAGCTATGTCTATTCAAGTTAGACTATCCAGAAGTTAAGAAAGTATCAAGTATCCAGTGGCTTATTATAGGAGCAGAATAAAAGAACACAGGTAACATGGAAGGGAGGTTTGGAACAACAGGGCAGGAGGGATTACAGGGGTGAAGGTTGAGAGAACTGGGTCGAGGGGAAGGGCAACTAACACTAAGTCTTTTGAAAAAGTCATATGGGAGAGAAACATTTTTTTAGATACTGTTATTACTTATGGTAACTACTGTGAGTCATAAACATCGCCTACATCAGTAAGCACTAATCACCCCATCCTTCATTCAGTGCCTTCCTCAGAAGCAAGGACAACCTTTCAAAAACTGTATGTTTTCTTGGCATGCTGTTACTAGCACTCTTTTTTCAATGATTTACTACACTTGACTTTTTAAATTCTTGTGACTTAGAAACTTGCAGATTGTGGTAATTCTTGAATAAATGACACTCATATTGAGCATGTTTCTTTCTTCCAAATACAGGAATTAGCAGATTATTTTAAGAATAGCATTAGTCAGTAAATCCAGACTCCTTTCTTCCCCAAGATAGAAAGCATGAGCTATGCATGAACTAATCTAAGACATTTCAAAGGAGAAAATGTCTTGCTTATGAGAAGATTTAGGCTAATCTCTAAAATGAAATCACTTAAACAAACTTAGGAATATAATGTATATGTTTCGTTTACAGTTTTCATCAGGTTTTTAAATCTGTATTTATATAAAGTCTTGGACTATATCAGTTTATACTGCAACATACTATTTTATTCTTTTAGGTTTGGTAAATACATGTTTAATTTTAGCAAAATAATAACTGTTTCCATTTAGGAATAAGTTAGGTTCAACTCAATTTATATTAATATTCCTGAGTAGGAACTGATTTTGAAAATTGAGATACAATAGAAGGCAAAGCAAAAAACAAACAAACAAAAGCTCCATGATGTATGTATTTATACAGCTTTGGGTTATAGTGGAAATATAAAAACTTATATACAGTTTTCTATGTTGAAACATAATAAAGCATTGAGGAAAGTTAAACAAGGAGAAAAGGGATTCTGAACAGGGAAGGTCAAGATTTCATAAAGAAAAGGAAGGCCTGTTCATCAATTTTTTTCTACTCTATTGTTTGATAACCAAGGATGTTCTGACAAGAACCAAATATATATCAACAACAGTAGCAGGTAGCTGCTGTTCCAATTTCAATATCTACATAACTGAATAAACACTTGTTCTTACAATTTAAAAAAACTATGATAAAAGACAATACATAGTGACTTAGGTCATGCTATTGTTAGCACATGCTTAGGTCATCTGAAAGGCTGCAGGTTCTTATGTTGTAAGGTCACCTACTTCAGGTTAGAAGAAGTTTCGAATGTTGCTAAGTGGAAGTATTTAGGCTCAGATGGTAAGTATAAATCATTTTGACTTGCTGTGTTGGTTAAAGCTTAGTTGGAATAGGACCTTACAAAAGTTGCCTGGAATTACTTTCAGACTATATCCAGAAAAGGGGAGGGGATTGATTCAGGAAGAAGCATCACTTATGATCAATATAACCTATTGATTCCTCTGTCTATCACTAAAATCAAACTTTAGCTGTCATTTCCCTACTTCTGATCTGCTCAGGCACAATCCTACCTGTACTGGCTGGTTTTGTGTGTCAACTTGACACAAGCTAGAGTCATCAGAAGGAGACTCAGTTGAAGAAATGCCTCCATGAGACCCAATTGTAGGGCATTTTCTCAATTAGTGATCAATGTGGGAGGGTCCAGTCGATAGTGGGTGGTGCCTTCCCTGGGATGGTGGTTCTGGGTTCTATAAGAAAGCAGGCTGAGCAAGCCAGGGGAAGCAAGCCAGTAAGCAACTCTCTTCCATGTCCTCTGTATCAGCTCCTGCCTCTAGGATCCTGCCCTGTTCTAAATTCCTTAAGTGATGAACAACAATGCTGAAGTATAAACCAAATAAATCCTTTCCTCCCAAATTTGCTTTTTGATCATGGTATTTTGTCACAGCAATAGAAATTCTAACTAAGACACTACCTCACCCATGTTGCATTATTGCCTCCAAATACCATGACTTCTGTTGCCTGTTATATAACTGTGATGTTCTTTCATGTTTTATTATTGTCCATTATCCAAATATTATGCCATCTTATCACTGATATCTTCTCTCACATTTATTTTCTTTTTCATCTTGTTTAAAATTTTCTTGCAAGATTCTTCTTAAAGAAGAGGAACTTATGTGATATGTATTGTGTGTCTAAAGTATAGGAGGTGAATCTCCTGATATGTGATGTTTATTAGACATCTAGAGTACAAGAGGTGAATCTTATACATGGGAGGTTATTTTTTAAAGAAACTGATATTGATTAACAACTTAAATTTTAAAAATCATATGTATTTTTCATTAAAATAGAATTATGTCAATTTCTAATCACCTTTACTTCCCCCAGCACCTCCCAGATACCTTCGCTCAAATCTTTTCCATGTTCTCCCTACTCTCACTCTTAAGATATAAGCCTTTTTTCTCTTTTACTCTACTATTTATTTAAAAATAATAATAAATGTTATAAAGAATATAAATGAACTTATGATAGACTTTGTAGAGGAAGTGTTGGTAATCATATAAGAGCCAAAGGATAGGGTAAAAGATTGAAATGTTTTCCTCTGTGCCCAATACAATCATAAACTGACAGTGACTGTGTTTATTTGCATTGGGCCAACCAATGATTGGTCTGGGCAAGGGAGTTACTCAGGTACCTATTCCTTACTGATGATAGATTCTGCATAAGGGCAAGTTATTGATTTTAGTTATGTACCCACTGTGGAGCCTACCAGGCTCCAACAAATTTCTATAAAGTGATAATGACATGGACAGCCCTGGTTTAAATCAATGCTCCACAAAACAAAACAAATAGATATGAGTGTGAAAACTGAATTTGTAGAGAGAATAAAATAGAGGTGGTAAAGGGCAGGACCGATCGTGCTCAATATGAAATTTATATATATATATATATATATATATATATATATATATATATATGCCTGAAATTACCAAAATAGATTCAATTAATAATAAAATGATAATTAATGAGGAAAAAGTGGTCTTTGTCATAATATGAACATTTAATGTTGCATAAATTTATTGAACAACAAGCAAACACAAGAGAAGACTCTGAAATTATGGTAGGTAAACTTTATTGTTAATGTGATAGAATTTATCATGATTATGGAAATAAACCTTTGGGTATATCTTCGAATGTGTTTCCAGAGTAGTTCGGATGTATTGGTCATAGCACTTAATGGATAAGAGTCCCAGAATGAATGAAAAAGTAAACTAAACACCTGCATTCATTATTTGGTGCTTCTTTAATATGTGTGTGGGATATTTGATCACACTGTGTGAGGGGATGTCTCTGTTTTACCTCACTTGCCTAAAGCACCTTCTTATTTGTTTAATAAAGAGCTGAATAACAATAGCTCGAGAGGAGAGGAGAGGCAAGAGTTCCAGGGTTAGAGAAGAACTTGGGGGAAGAATCTGAGAGGCAGGAGATTCGCCAGTGCGGTGCAGAGGAAGTCAGATGTACAGTATTGAGGTGAGGTAATGAAATATGTGGTAGAACTTCGATTAATATAAATAGGTCAACTTAAGTTATAAAAGACAGTTGGGAACAAGCCTAAGCTAAGGCCAAGCTTTCACAATTAGTAATAAGTTTCTGTGTCATTATTTGGGAACTGGTAGTCCAAAGAAAGACCCTGCTACAACTGTGAGTAAAACTGACAATTGCTCAGAGACCTGACGTTTTCCTCCCTGTATTGAGAAATTATACCACCTCATACTTAAGCCAAAATGTACCCTTCCTTTCTTATGTGTCTTTTGACAAGTATTATCTCATAGAACTAGAAAATTAAGTAAAGTGTACCAAGAAATGGAGTCATTACTATGTTCATGACTATGTGATTCTTGGGCCTTTGGAACTTGTTTGTAGGAGGAATGTGAAAGAGTTTTGGACTTTAGGATAGAGGAGTGTTACAGTGATGTAAGCATAGATAAATGGGATTTTTGGGGGGATGCTTTGAAAACTAGAAGACTGACAAGAATGTTGACATTGATTGGAGTCTTGGTGTATGAGGTTTTAGAAGGTAAAAAGGACCTATGCTAAAAGTCAGGAACCTTATCTTCTGACAGAGAATGTATATTCTATAAAAATTCTGAGGACTTCAGTGAGATTGAATTTTTAAATGATGAACTAATGTGTTCTGCAGAGGAAATTTCAGTACAGGATGGGTTTGTCATGGCTATGACTCTCTTCCTTCCAACAGGAGTACAGTTGAAGAGAACAAAAAACAAAAACAAACAAACAAAAAACAGAGCAAAAGACATTAAAAATGTGCCAAGCATTCTTATATTTTTGGTTGTGAGCCTAGCCTTGAACGGCTGAGCCATCAGTCATTTGGCTTGATCTGTTTGGGAGGCAGCTGTGCGGTGGTGCCGGGTCCTGGGCTCGTTGCATGAGTTGGCTGTTTGAATCCTGCGACTTATGCAGGGATGCTTGGCTCGGTCTGGGAGGGGGGGACTGGACCTGCCTGGACTGAATCTATCAGGTCGATCCCGGTCCTCGGGGGAGACCTTGATCTGGAGGAGGTGGGAATGGGGAGTGGGTTGGGGGGAGGGGGAGGGGGGCGGGAGGGGGAGAGTAGGGGAATCTGTGGCTATTATGTGGAACTGAATAGTGTTGTAAAATTAAAAAAAAAAAATGTACCAAGCAGAGAAATATCAGCAGTTTCAAAGGAGTTGTAATTGTTAATGATATTAACATCATCAAAGGATCAAAGGACAGAATCCCTTCCTACAACTATAGCATGTATTAGTCAGGATTCTCTAGAGGAAGCAATAGAAAGAATGTATTACTAAGTGGGATTTGTTTGCTTGGAATATGTTTGAATGGCATGGGATGGGTAATACAGCCTTGTATTCATTCTCTCAATTCTGGTCCTTCAGTGAGCCATGATTAATGCAGAATGTTTCTCAGAAATCTTCAGCGTTTAACTCCCATTACAATACCAAAGTTCTATGAGGGAAGAATCTTAGCAGTCAGTTCATCATATCTTATACTCCCCAAGATTTTTATTCCCCATAGTCCATCATAGCACAACTTGCCTTCACCATTTGTAGGCCATTCAGGTCTAGGTGAAACTCAGACTTTGATGATACAGATGATAATATTTAGCAATATTTATTCCTGATATTTCTATAGGTTCAAATAACCCAGGAGGATGGATACATGATTTCTTCTCTATATATGTTAGATGATATATAGAGCAGAATGAGAATCCACAGTAAAACTTGATATAGGGGCAGAGACTCAACCAGGGAACTCCTTAGTAAAACCATAGGAGCAAGAATATCATCAGGGTTCCAGAACTATAGAGTTATTCGTCTGCAGTTTGAGTCAAGTTAATACGCTACCAGTTGAATACAACTAGAGATGAATCAGAGGATAGGTCCATCAAAGTCATGGCAGGAGGGTTGTGAGAGACTTTGGAGGGCCAAAACTTGTACCAAACTTCTCTGGAGGCAAGGTAATGGGATAAAGAAGAATTTTCCCTGTTCTTAATATTTAATATGGGTGGTCTTGCTGGGTTGCTGATTTTGAAAAGAATAGAATTTATGTAGCACATGAAGAATGTTTTAATGTATCCCCCAAGTTGTATGTGTCTGAATCAGAGTTAGCTAGAATTTTCTATAACAAATACTCAATATAATAACTTAGAAGCAGGAAAGATTTGTTTGGCAAATGCTTGCAGAAACTTTCAATCTGTGGTCATTTGGCTTCACTAATTCTAATCTTGTAGATCTGGGCAGAAATCATGGAGGAAATCTTGTGGCACAACAAAGTTGACCAACTCATAGATGTTGGGAAGCATCAAAAGGAGCACAGAGTGAAAACAAGCAAACTTCCTTCAAAGACATTGCCTTGGTGGCATATTACATACTTCCAGCTAGGCCCAACTAGCTAGCTACAGTTTACCCTATAACAGTATGGATGCATAGTAGTATATTCATTATTTTAATTCATCAATATATTAATCCATTGATGAATACAGAGCTCCAATCTGTATATATATATATATATATATATATATATATATATATATATATATATATATAAAACCGTATCCCAAAAGCCCCACATTAGAACACTGCTTTCATCAGGAATAGTACTTCAATTCAGGAACACTCTGAAGGGCATGATGTATCTGATCTACACTAGGAACTTATGCCTGAGTTTCCATAAATCAGGTTTGAATAGGAATAGGAAATGAGAACCTTAGATTAGCACTCTTGTTTTATCTTATGCTTTCAGCCATATTATGATGCAGTAAGAAGCTCACACCTGATGTTAGTGTCATGTCTTTGAATTGCTCAGATGATAGGACCATAAGCTAAATAAACCTCTGTACCTTATTAATTATCCAGTCTGCTGTGTTCTGCTGAGGCAGGAGAAAATGGTAATGATAAATTACTGAAGTCAAAGGTTAATCATTTACATTTTGGAGGTGGAGGCAGGAAGATTTCTTCATGTTCAAACAAGCCAATGTAGCAAAGTGTATTATTCCAGTCTATAATGGTCTATACTGTCTCTATTATAAATACACTTTCTGAAAAACAGAATCATGAGAATAAGAATGGAAAAATATGGTGCAATATTTTAGCTATGGCTGTTTCATCCATTTGGCAAATTAATATATTATATGATTCTTACATAAGTAGTTCAGTACTTATGAAGGCAAAAATAAGGTACTTGTGGAGAAATACTTCATAACCCTAATATTACAAATTTAATAGTATTTGTTTGAAAATTTAAACTCTGATCTTTTTCAGTGAGCTATTACTTTTAGTGATATTATAAGTTAATTCATATTTACCGATCATTTCTTTTCTTCTGTCATATTGTTAAAAGGAAGAACTATAATAACAATAAGATAAAATAATAATGATAAATGGTGTGTATTCCAGATTATTTCCTGTTCCTAATGAAAAATAAAAATCTGTCTCCAAGGGTCTAACTTAACTCCTAGTATAAAGGTGTGTGTGTGTTTGTGTGTGTGTGTGTGTGTGTGTGTGTGTGTGTGTGTATGTGTGTGTGTGTAGTCATCTATAGGTAGGTTATAGTCATGTGTTTAGAATTAGACTCCTACTTTGTAAACAACTATGTCCTAGGTGTTCCCTCACTGTAGAAAAGAGGATCTAGGATGTCTTTCTACACTTTAGTACTGCTTTTAAAATGTATATCTATATTCTCCATGTATAAACTTTAAATAAATACTTAAATATTATTCTAATGAAAGATAAGATTAATGTGCAGACATGTTACTTTATGTGCTAATGACTCAGTCAATGCCACAGTATTTATAAGCAACTGAAAATGATTCATGTTATTGGTGTTGGCATTGTTGCTTTGAGATATCACCTTGCTGTATAGCCCTTTATTTCATAGTACTTTCTAAATAGACTAGGCTGGCCTCAAACTTGTGATCATCCTAACTCAGGCTTCTGAGTTTTAGACTATAGACTTGTGACATCATGCCTGGTAAAGTTACATATTATACTAGTTTAAAAAAGGCATATTGAAATTTCATAAAGGAATAACACTTAATCTTAGGTTTATTAAATATATCTGGTAATGTTCATATTTTATATTATGTGACATATTTATAATTATCTAAAAATTTTAATTTTTAAATTTTATAAATATTCTTTTATTATTTCCAAGACATAGATACGTTTGGTACTGAGGACTGAATTGTTCCCCACAAAATAATAAATTGAACTGCTACCTCCCAGTGATACAGTAGTAGCATGGGAAGCATTTAGGAGGTTAATAGGGTCAATAGAATTGTTAGTCATTTCTTTATGATCCTCATAAAGGAATAATTGGCTTTATAAGAAGTAGAAGATGTAAAGATGAATCTCTTTCTATATCATGTGATGAGCCAGTTAAAAGGCAGCCAGCTGAAAGCCAGGAATATGGCCTGTATCCAGAATTCATTTATTTGTTCCCTGATTCTTAGTCTATTCTTTTTTTTTAATAACATGTGATGAAAATATATGCTGTTTAAGTATTTCAGTCTAAGAAATGTTATAGCAGATCAACTGTCTAAAAATGTTACATAGGATTATAAAATCAGTTGCTAACAGCAATTGATGAAGCTAGATTTGTGCTAGGTAGAAATTAAATGCTTTATTAAAATGAAACTAGAATATTTTGTGGTAGAATAGTTAATGGGGCAATTATTTGGCATAAAAATACCTAAGATGTTGACTTTAAATTAGAAAAAGTTTGTTTTGTCTCGTTTTATGTCAACATTTCATTGCATTGTTGTTTGATCCCATTGACACCATCTAAGGTGAGGCAAAATAAACGTGGACTATGTGAGACTATAAATTTGTCACAGCACAGCAGTAATGATAAATAAAATGGGGATGAGAAATAGACCGAGTTCTATTTCCCTTGTTAATAGAACTCTTCCAACTAGACCTCGATTTGTGGGATTGTGGGGTGCAGGGTGGCTTGGGAAAGAGGGCTGGGGTTGGAAGGAGGGAGAAGGGGGTCTGTGGATAGCATGAGGAGTGAGTAGAAAACTTCTTAATAAAGAAAAATAAAATAAAAAATTAGCTGCTAATGTTTCAACTATACTGTAACATTTTAGTATAGCCAAATAAATATATATAAATCTTTAAAAAAAAGAACTCTTCCAACTACCTAAGAAGTTCTGAATCTTTTTTTTTTTTTTTTTTGAGACAGGGTTTCTCTGTGTAGCTTTTCACCTTTCCTGGAACTCATTTGGTAGCCCAGGCTGGCCTCAGACTCACAGAGATCTGCCTGCCTCTGCCTCCCGAGTGCTAGGATTAAAGGCGTGCGCCACTACCGCCCCGGCTAGAACTTCTGAATCTTAACACAACATTTATACGACCTCTACTAGGTATCTACTGCACTACAGAACAAGGCTGAAACTACTCGAGATGTCTATATCACACATTTTTATTCTTGAGTAACTATATGTACAAGGACATCTGTCTGTTTAAAAACCCAGGAATAACTAAAACCAGAAATATTTTGTTTGTTATTGCATGCATAATACTAGAATTAAAGCTGATTGCAAAGGTTTTTACTTGTAATAAACAAATTGCAGATATAAGTCCCAAATAAGTGCCTATGTCCCAAACAGTTAAAATTAAAAAGTTTTATTATAGCAATGTAGGTCAATTACTTTTGTTACCACTTAACTTGTAGGGCAAAACACCCACACTTTATCCTATCATTAAAATTATTTTAAGGATTTATTGTGTGACAATCTGAGGCTCCCCTTCAATTTTCTTGAAAGCAAGCGTGATGAACCTCTGACTCTGTTAGATGATTTGTTACTTACTCATTAAAGTCATTCACTCCTCACAATTGTGACTAATATTTCAAAATATAACTATTTTGACACTTCGAGTGAGTACTACAAATCATGTGTATGACTGAAATTAGGAAACGTGTTGCAGGTATTTCATTTTGGAATATATGAGAAAGGAAGTTATGCTGCTTCAATGGAAGAAGTAAAACTGTCGCAGACACATTCTCAAACTAATTTTAGAAGTGAAAAGATCTGGGAGTGGGTACCTCAAAATCAGTGCCTTTAGGACATTTTTTCTTTGAAGGGAGTTAGAAAACCATTACAGCTCCTTGGGGCAACATTACTCCATGTTGTTGATGTTGAGGTGACATTGACTGAAGTACCCAAATCTTTTAAGTTAGTGCTTATGCTCGTTGCTGCTCGATTTGGGAAAAGAATATATATGTAACAGATAAGTGAATAAATATACAAAAGTTCAAAGAGATTGGCAATTTGATTGTACTCAAATTTCCAAAGAGGAAAATTAAATTGAAGTTGGAAATACATCATATTTATTACTCTAGATTGACTGCTTGCCATTGTTATATGAAATATATTTGATTAGGCTTAAGTGATGGTTCTCTCAAGACCTCAAGAAACATATTTATATGCCTCAGAGGCTGTTCATGCGGTTTCAACTGCCAGTAGCTTCAGATAATTAAGATTACTAGAAGAAATTTTAGACTGCAAAGTAGTTGTTACTCGTACCATCCACCATCCTACTTGGTGTGTAGCTAGAGATTATATAACTTTATACACCAGTGTGTGTGTGTGTGTGTGTGTGTGTGTGTGTGTGTGTGTGTGTGTAATGTATTTGAATTATCCACGTGATAGTAATAGCAAAAAGTCAACACTGTATTTAAATAAGTTGTATTCTACAATCATTTTGCATATTTATATTATAACTATTTTATTTGATTTTTGGGACAGGGTCTCACTATTTGCTCTGGCAGTTCTTACTATGTTGACCAGGTTGACACTGACTACCTTGAATCTACTCATGTAGATTCACCTGCCTCTGCCTCCTGAGCACTAGGATTAAAGGTGTGTGCCACCAGGCCAAGCCCTATAATTATTTCATATGTGATTTTGATTCTTATTTATTTGCAAATAATTAGATAATGTGCAAAATTATAACACACATATAACGTATGTTCTATTTTATGTTCTCTCCAACATGTGGTATGAAACAAACTTCTACTTTAATTATGATGATAAACTTATGAAGGATCCCATAAAATTTTATTCCCATAAGCTTAATCAAACAGAAGTGATAACAATGTGTTTAGTTGTCATTTTCACATCATCTGTGAGGCAAGGCTCTTCCAATGAGACTTCTGTTTGACTCCATTTAACTCACGACATTAAAGTAGCTTTTATGCCCCACTGGGGCTTGTGTGAGTCCATATGCTTTACTGTAGGTTCTACCTAAATTCAGAGCTGGGACACAGATATTTGACTGCTAAGACCTCTCAGTCGCTGCTTTTCTACCTCCCATGAAGCCCTGTAATTAAGTTGGAACTAATAAACATGCTTCAATAACAGAAAGCTCAACCTAGGATGGATGATGCCCTAGCACTCAAAAGTATTAGGACATCACCTGGATGTTTGTGTCAGCTTTCTTAGAGTCTAATTGAAGGCAAGACCATCTAAGTGGTCTCACAGTGTGGTGACTTTATTGATATTAACCTTGTGAAGTTCTGATGAACATTCTAGTGATTATCCTTTATAGAATTTAGGGAAAACATATGGAAATACTAACTATTATAACCAGATAAAACAATCTTAAGCAGACAAAATAATGCTGGAAATTATTATAATTATCTTAGTATCCTATTTCAAACTATACTTTGAAACAAAACAGACATATAGGACATTGGAACAATAAAGACGGCCCCAAAACAACCCACACAAATACAGCTCCCTGATTTTTTGACAAAGATGCCAAAGACATGCATAGGAGATAGGAAAACCTGTTTAATAAATTGTGTTGGGCAAATTGCTTATCTATATCTAGAATATTGTAACCAGATCTCAATCTCATAAGCAAAAATCAATATAAAAATGGAACAAAAACTTTACATAAGAAAAACTTAGGACGAAAGCTTTAATATATAGGAGACCATGGTAAATGAAGACCACATGAGAGTAGGAAGAAGCAAAGAGCTAGAGAGGCCCACAGAAATCCACAAAGATACCCCCACAGTAGACTGCTGGCAATGGTCGAGAGACAGCACGAACTGACCTACTCTGGTAATTGGATGGCCAAACACCCTAATTGTCATGCTAGAAACCCCATCCAACGACTGAGGGATCTGGATGCAGAGATTCAAGGCTAGGCCCTGGGTGGAGCTCCGGGAGTCCAATTAGTGAGAAAGAGAAGGGTTTATATTAGCGAGAATTGTTGAAACCAAGGTTGGATAAAGCACAGGGACAAATAGCCAAACGAATGGAAACACATGAACTATGAACCAAAGGCTGAGGTGCCCCCAACTGTATCAGGCCCTCTAAATGGGTGAGACAGTTGATTGGCTTGATCTGTTTGGGAGGCATCCAGGCAGTGGGATTGGGTCCTGTGCTCATTGCACGAGTTGGCTGTTTGAAACCTGGGGCTTATGCAGGGTCGCTAGGCTCAGCCTGGGAGGAGGGGACTGGACCTGCCTGGACTGAGTCTACCAGGTCAATCCCAGTCCTCAGAGGAGTCTTTGCCCTGGAGAAGGTGGGAATGGGAGGTGTGCTGGGGGGAAGGGGAGATGGGCGGGAGGGGGGAGAAGGGAATCCGTGGCCGATATGTAGAACTGAATTGTATTGTAAAATAAAATTTAAAAAAAAATGAGAAAAAAATATATATGGGCCTAGCAATAACTAAATAGGTCCCGAATGGCTTAGGAAATAACTGGTAAATATGATAATATCATACTAAAGTGATCCTGTACAGAACAGGAGACAATACAGTGAAAGACACTCTACAGAACAGAGAACCTTGACTAATCTCAGTCTCAGGATTACTACCTCTGTATGATAAATGGCTTGCCAAGCTGAAGTAGCATTCTCTTCCCTGGCATCTCTAGTCTGTGTGATTAAATACCTCTTTCTTGCTTATTAAAGCTTTCTGTTTATAGGTTATACAACATTGGAGTACAGTTCTTATTAAAGATCTGTACAGGATTATACTATTGTTCTTAAGGAAAAACTGAGTGAACATCTTTTGTTTTATTACCTACATATCATGGGGGAGAGAGGAGTTGTGGGGGGAGAGAGATAGGAAGAGGAAAGTAACTCTCCTCTTATACAATGTCTACTCTTTCCTGCCATCACCATAACATTGATGACAGGGGGGACAGGAAATTCTCTCCATATTCTCCCCAGTCATACTTTTCATGAACAGCAAGTGGACAGTCTTGTAAGATCCTGCACCCTTCACTGCCTTGTACTATGACATCACCTTTTAAGCATTTTGCCCATACTCTAGTCAACACTTTTTTTCAACACATGACTTAGATCTTCAGGATCATGTTCTTATACACTATGTATAAAGCTAAGGAATCAATCATCCTCGTGTTTTCTTGGATGTGTTTCAACATACTAGGATAGTTTTGTACCTCTGTGACTTCTCTTCTCTAAAGGATTGTATGAAAGTTGCTGCTGTTCAGTTTGTCCAGATTCTCCTCATAAAAATAGAGGTGATAAAGAAAATGTCTAAGTCTTTACTTTTCTGAACTGAAACCAGAACTTTTATATGATATTTTAAGTAAATTCTAATAAAAATTGAGGTATTCTTATTGTAGAATATTATGACAAAAATAGGAATTTATCATATGATTGCAATGCATCTTTATTCTACCTAACAAACTAATCAATGATAGTATAGTATGCTATTCTTTCTATGCTTCCTTAACTTTCTATAAAAATTATACGGTTAATGTTGTGTGATTCTAAATAAAATAGTTTACCCTCACTGAACTGCAAAAGTGTAACCAGTCCACTATCAAAACAAATAAATATTGGGAATACCAACATCAGACAAAAGCATAAAAACTCAGACTTAAATTGTTAACCCAATAAATGGAATGGAGTTTCACATGTCTCTAATTTCATGAAACAAAAAAAATGAAGTAAAAATAATCAATTTTATACTGCTCTTTAGAAGTTCCTCAGAGAAACAGAACATTGTCAGTGTTAAATTACATATGATATTTCTCTGGGAATGCATCTCACAAGAAAAATGGCAAAAATGAGTAATATTCTCATAATAGGGACAATGAACTTATTTTCCTATTTTATTTAATTATTTCAACCTGAGAGACGGGTTAAAAACCAAACAAAAATGATAGTGGGGGTTGTATATTAATCAATTAAATAGCTTATAATAGAAAAATGAATGTGTTCTAAGAACATAAACATTTTTAATTTCAATGCTTGAACATGGTTCAGAGAATTGACGTGTGGTAGAATATGCTGAATAGTGTGATAGACCAATTCCATTATACATTCCCTCAATCCCCTGCTCTTAGTATTTGCAACATTGTGTATGTCTATTATATGAGGTGTTAATTTTGGTCTGTATTACCAATAGAAAATGGTATATGTGGTGTTGTATGGCTTCTGAGCAGAGATACAAAAAGCATTGTAGCATTTTCTATGCTTTCTGTCTCTTGGATCATTTGCTCTGAGAAAACCAGCTGCCGTATCATAAGGACACTCAGGCATCCCTGTGGAGAGTTCCATGTGGCAAATAAATTGGGGGCTCCTGGCTACAATCCATCCTGGAAGGGGCACTTGTCTCCCAAAATAAGTTTTCAGATGGCTGTAGTATCAGCCAGCATCTTCACAAAAGCATCACTAGATTCCCAGAGTCAGAGACACCCAAGAAGTGACATTGCCAAAATTCAGACATACAAATTGTTGATTTTCAAGCTAAGTTTAGAGACAATCTGTTACATGGTGAGAGCTAACCAGTTCAGGTTACTAAATGATTGCTGAATTTTACCTGTTTCAAAATAAAAGTATAGTAAATTGTTTGACCTGAAAAGATTGTGAATTTGGCATTGTTTTTACTCTAAAACATTAGTTATATATAACGCATCTTCTTTTAAAATATATTTTTACACATACATATATACATACATACACAACCAGACACACACACACACACACACATATATATATATATATATATATATATATATATATATATATACATACATACATACATAAAATATGTAGTCTTTGGGTTACTTAGGAACACTGTAGTCTTCCATGCATGAAATTATTATCTGCATGTCCGTCTATTCTGTAGAATAACAAAAGACATTACACCAAAAATGTTGACAGTGAAGTGTTGGTTTAGAAAATTTCAGCAATTTTTACAGCACTAGAAAAATCAATAACCGTCTCATGGATTATCTGATTTTAAGCAACTTGGTTTCTAGTGCACCTGCCAGGATTCATTATGAGCAACCTATTCCTCTTGATAGTTGGATAAATTGACTTGCTGTTTGAAGCAATTTCACAGCAGCCTGCAGATCTTACAGGTCTACCTATCAAAGCCAATGATTTTGATTTAAGAATAATTATCATTGAATCTCTATTTTTGGTTACACACTTAAGTTAAAAATAAACATTCATGTAAATAAAAAATATTATTTGCTTAGAGATTTTCTAATGAACAAAAGCATTATTTCAAATCTAGTTAGTTTATAAAGTGGCAATATGTTTTATAACTTTTATCATTGTATGTTCTCACATAAAGTAATTTATGAAATAACTTGTAGCTCATATTTTCACTTCTAAAACACTCCTACAAGACACTTTTTAAAGGTCCACTTCAGCACTGTAAAATTAATGAAACGAAACATAATGAATTCACTGCTACGAAACATAATGAATTCACTGCTGTGTTGATATGAACAAGTGATTGTGGCTTCATACACATCTCCCCAACACCTTAGTATTCATATGTTGCAGCCTGAAGCTATAATGTCTGCCAAAATAAACTGTAGCTCTTCTGTCACTTTGCAGTCATGATAGCTGCTGAAAAGGAAAGAAGGTGAGATCAGAGACAACAGAAAGCCCCTTGATGAGTGCACTCCTGGGTAGGGCATCTCATATGTAAGTCAAATGAAAAGAAATGTGTTTATCAGAGAGAGAGAGAGAGAGAGAGAGAGAGAACAAATGCACTGACTTATTGACTTGTAGGGGGAAAAGGCAAGAATATAGAGTATCCCAAATCATTACATAAAATTATATTAA
This sequence comes from Peromyscus maniculatus bairdii, assembly GCF_049852395.1. NCBI lineage: Eukaryota > Metazoa > Chordata > Mammalia > Rodentia > Cricetidae > Peromyscus > Peromyscus maniculatus. The sequence goes on from NC_134861.1 coordinate 74,108,750, forward strand.
ATACCTACAATTACACTAGAAAAATACATATAGTTTAGGGATTTTTATGAAGAAAAATTGACACAATATGGATTGTTGAAATTAATTATTCTGGCCCAGGCCTATTTAGTTATATTAATATTCCAATAATTATATAATAAATAGTAAATGATTATTTTGAGATATTAAATGAACATATAATTCCTTATAAATATCATTGCAGGATATTTGTTTACACTGTGTGAAGTTGTGTTTATGTTTTGCCGCACCTGCCTAAGGTACCCGATTTGTTTAATAAAGAGCTGAGTGTCCAGAGCTAGGCAGGACTTCCAGGGAGAGAGAGGAACTAGGAATGATTCTCGCTGGGTGAGAGATGCCAGCAAGACACTGAGGAAGTCAGACATGCGTTATGGAGGATAGGGAACTAGCCACATGGCAGAATGTAGATTAATAGAAATAGGATAAATTAAGTTATAAGAGCTAGTTGGGACAAACCTAAACTAAAGGCCAAGCTTTCATAATTAATAATGTCTCCATGTCATTATCAGGATCTGGTGGTCTCAAAAGAAAGTCCATCAAGAAAGTCCTACTATATGATGTTATTTTTCTTAGTTCTAGTTTAATTTTTTTAATATTTTATAGTCTTTGTAAAATTTAAATACCTTTTTTAATAAGTTTAATTTATAAGATTTCACTATATGCACAGTAGCATTAAAAATTAGTTATAAAATTCCTGAAATATGTTTAAATTTATGTAAAGTACATATTTTGTATATGTTATTAATTATAATGTAGTCATATAAATAACATCTTCTTTAAAAGGTAGATAATGCTTTGAATATCTTTAAAGAACACATAAACCTCTATTTATCAATAAAAGCTTAGAACACTGACAAACCAGGAGAATATCACCGTGGCAGAATTTTGTTTTGTATCTCAGAAAGGAAAATTAAAAAGTGATTTACTTACCATGAAAATTAAGGGGGAAATAATAAAGTGAGGAGCAAGTAATAAAGTGGGGAGTGGATAATGTGTGTCACGAAAGCATATGCATCAATGATATGGGAAGAAATTGTGGAAAAGAATGGGGTAGCAAAGGACCAAAGGTAGGGAATGCTGAGGTACACAAACTAGAATAATGTATAATGATACCTCCATATAAAATATTCTCTAGAGGAACAGATGACATTACATGTTGAATTTAAAATTAATTTAAGTTTAGTTACATATTTTCTCTTCTATGTAGATTTTAGACTTTAAATGGTAGATATGTTCATTTGAATCTACTAGCCACAGAGATTAGGTACCTAGGAAGGAAACAAGGAAGAAGAATGAATCTCCCAAGGAAGGTGAAATATTGTATATTGATAAAAGAGCATGGAAGGATGGCTCAGCAGTTAATAGCACTGGCTGCTCTTCCAGAAGTCCTGAGTTCAATTCCTAGCAACCACATGGTGGCTCACAACCATCTATAATGGGGTCTGATGCCCTCTTCTGGCATGCAGGCATACATGCAAGCAAAACACTCATATCTTAAAATTAACACACACACACACACACACACACACACACACACACACACACACACACAAATTTAAAGAGAGCTAAAGGAGAAAGCAGAATTAAGTGGGGAGGAGAATGGGAGAGCAAGGCAAAGGAGGTAACATAAGATGGAACAACTAACATTAAAGAACTTTGAAAATCATATGGAGACCTAGTAATGTAGTAACTTCCTGAAATATATACATATATGAAAGGAAGTTTAATACAATCTCCTATAATGTAAGGGACAATTTTGCCCCTAGACATCGTATACCACCTAGGAAATTTCCAGGTGCCAGGAATGGGTTACATTAATTTGAGTCATTGACAAAAGCACCCATAGGCTCCCTCAAATATAAGGCCATTGAGTACTATCCAAACTCTGACAATAAAGGCGCAACTTCCTTATTTTATCTAACATAAAGAAATTGAGCTGGTGCCTAGTTTGAAGCTCAATACTACTGAATAGAGTTCATGATTCTGAAAGATACTTTGCATGGTATTGGGAGAGAGAAATAAACATGATTATCACCCATTAACAAACTCTACTACTTATAACATTTGTCTGCAAGATATACTGGTATAATAGTGGCCCAAATGCTATAGAAATAATGAACCAAACTTTGCTACTGCAAAAGCAGTCAAGAACACTGAGACTAGATAGGCCACGAGCCTATGAGGAAAACCTATTGTTATTATTATGTTAAAGGAGTATAGCAATAAAAATAACATAAAATTTTGCTATGCCCATAAATCAGATCATCATTCAACCCTAATCAGAGAGTCTTCTTCTAAGCAGTCGACTGTAATTAATGCAGTGATCCACAGCTTGACAATGTTAAAATAGTGAGAGACTTTGGAGAACTCAGCCCTAAATGGAATTTCTTCATCAAATACCTTCCCTCAATGTTCACAGATAAATGTGGAAGAAGAAGCCGAAATACTGCAAGAGGCAGAAGTGGTGGATGATTCCAAGAGTACATTGCCTTGCAGACACAGCAGGATAGATTGACAGAGCCTGCGACAGGATGCATAAGTCCTGCACAGGTTCAAACAAGACAAAATTCCAACACTGAGTTGGGCAAAATGCCACAAAGCCCCATTTCCTGACAAAGAAGTGGTATGTAATTGATACCTGCTGAAAGATGGAAAATGAGATTTATTCAAGGGAGTGTCACTGGGTATATCATATTTGACCAGTGTAGCCAGAAGTTTCTCCAGTCCCACCCGGCCCTGCAGTCCCACAGCTGCTTATAAAAATAATCACTCAGAGGCTTATATTAATTACCAACTGTATGGTCTATGGCAGATTCTTGCTAACTAGCTCTTTCATCTTAAATTAACCTATTTCTATTTATCTATATATTGCCATGTGTTATTATTTGTGATGAAGTGGCTACAGTTTATCTACATATGTATATTTACATATAGTGACATATAGTGATATGTATGTGTACTGTATTTGTATATTTGTGTATGGTGGTATTTTATTTGTACTGAAATATGATTTTCTTTTCTTTATTTTATTTTACAATACTATTCAGTTCTACATAACAGCCACAGATTCCCTTGTTCTCCCCCTTCCTGCCCCCCTCCCCTTCCACCCAGCCCACCCCTCATTCCCACCACCTCCAGATCGAGGTCACCCCTGAGGACTGAGATCGACCTGATAGACTCAGTGAAACAATAAAAGAAACAAATAACTATTTCAGAAAGACAAGTGTGTGTGGTATTTTATTTGTACTGAAATGTGATTTTCATTGTATGTTAATAAATAAAGTTGCTCGGGGCGGCGGCGGCGGCAGCGGCGGCGGTGGCGCACGCCTTTAATCCCAGCACTTGGTAGAAAAGCTGGGTAGATCTCTATGTGTTCAAGGATACAGCCAGCATTGGAGACACACGCCTTTAAGTCCTGGAGCGCTGTACTTACAGGCAGTGACTAGACAGTCATGTGTTTGGATTTACAACCAGTGAGAAGGCAGAACAGAAAGACTATTTAAAGACAGACACACAGGAAGTAGCTCTCTTTTGGGGAAGCTAGGAGCACTGCAGGAGGTAAGATTTTAGCCCTGAGCTCTGACCTCTTGGCTTTCTCTTTTACATTGGTTCTGTGTTTCTTATTTAATAAGACAGTTGGTTACATCTACATCTGGTGCCCAACGTGACAAGGATCTATTAAAAACTGCTTGGGGCCGGCTCCCTAGTCCAAGCAACCGGCTGCCTAGCCCCGGCCCAGGTCTGCTTGGCCTCAGGCTGGACTAACCGTGAGCTGCTTGCTTAAAGCCGGTGCTACAAATAACTCAGGCCTGCCCTGCCGAACAGGGCCCCTGCCTGTAAAGCCAACACATGTGATGGGAGCTTAAGGAAGCCAGAGCCAAGCCTTGGCTCGGCACAAGAGGGAACACGTGGCTGGATTTAAGCTTTAGTCGGCTATGCTTTCCCTTTCTCTCTCTCTCTCTCTCTCTCTCTCTCTCTCTCTCTCTCTCTCTCTCTCGATTCACACCTCAGACACTAGGTTTTGAAATTTTCTCAGATTTCTACTGTTCTACGCAGATTTGGTAAGTCACAATATATCAGATATTTTAAAGGAAACTATTTAAAAGAGAATTTTTTCCACATTAAAAAAAATGGGTTTTATGTGTACATTGGAAGAAAATTGGGTTTTGTTTGAAATTTTAGGCAGTCTGACAATGGAACAACTATATGAGAAGATTAGTATTATTGGAATTATGCAGTTTATCACTATGCTTATCCTCATTTTAATATTTAAAAAAGATAGTCAATTTAAGTGCCAGAATGACAGCTTTAGAAAAACTTGTTAAACCTGTAAAAATTCAGACAGAAGAAATTAACAGTGAAGTTGTTTCAAGTTTGGATCATAAGGTTACAGAAAAAAAGCCTGTTTTCACACAGTCACCCTTAATTTATCATGTAACCGTACAGCAGTTGCCTGATCAAATGACTACACAAAATATTTGGGCTCCAATTAAAATGTTGGATTTATAAAGGTTTAAGGAGGCAATGGTATCTTATGGCATGCATTCCCCATATGTAAAGCAAATGTTAAACTCTTGGTCAACATATAATAGGATTGTACCACAGGACTGGCGGGAGCTGGCACAAGCTGTTCTTGAACCCAGCCAGAGGCTTCAATTTTTAACTTGGTTTAAGAATGAAGCTAAAAACATAGAAAAACAATGGAGGGATAAAGGAATACAAGTTTGCCAGGATCAGCTTTATTGGAGAAGGCCAATATGCTTCAGTACAAACACAATGTTTATATGATGTCCAAACCCTAATTTTATGTCAAACGGCAGCCTTGAATGCATGAGACAGAGTTGAGGAACCAGGAAAAAAAAAACCTGAGTCATTTACAAAGGTTATGCAAGGCCCAAAAGAATCTTTTACAGATTTTTTTTTTTTTTTACAAAGAATGGCTTCAGCAGTAAAAAGAATGGTCTCAGATTCAGAAGCTAGTAAGATAATAATTGAATTTTGGCCTTTGAGAATGTGAATGCAGCATGCAAAAGAATAATCAGGCCATTAAAGGCAAGATCTGCACCTTTGGAAGATTGGATTAGAGATACAGTTAATGTTGAGGCTCATGAGCATGATGATATGTGGGTAGGAGAAGCAATTTCAAAATGTTTGAGTAGTGTTAGATGTTTTGGATGTGGAAAGCAAGGACATTTGAAAAGGGACTGTAAACAGGTCATTCCTAGAAACAATGTTTCTTCAAGGAACAATGGCAACAGAATGTCCCTTCCTTCTGGAGTATGCAGAAGGTATGGTAAGGGAAAACACTGGACCAATGAATGTAGATCAACAAAGGACAGACAGGGTAATCCTTTGCCTCAGTATTCAGGAAACTCCCGGAGGGGCCTCATGCAGGCCCCCATAGCAAATCCAGTTCAAACCTTTCCTGCAGCCATAGAGGAAACCCCTGCTCAGAGCAATTAAATAACCAAATGCCTATTGGAATAAATCATGCTGGTCAGGATGATGAAATAGAGAGAATTAAAAAATTCAGGAGAAAACATAAAGAATTTTTTTTTGGCAAACTTCTATTAATGAACAGAGACCAAAATTAAGGATAAAAATAAATGGTCATATAGAGTACTAACTAATTCTAGAAAAAAAGGCTTCCATTAGCTGCATATATATGTCTTTGTGTTCGAGTCTCTTATCAGTTTTCTGCAGGAAATCACAGCCAGGCCTAACATCAACTGAAGTCTCCAGGAAGAAGATGGGAGCCCACAACAACAACAATTCCACGTGGACAATAATAATATCACTAAGCTGACAAACATCATCTACAGATCAGCTTTAAACTACAAGGTGCTCAGAGCAATTTTGAGATGACTCGCTAAGATGATCCAGTCTCAAAGACTACTTGAATAAGGACTTGAGATAAACCCTGAACTTTGGCATTATACACAGACTGGATAATGAAGGATATAGTTATCTTTCCTAGAATTTGACAATTAACCTAAAATTTTTCTTTCAGGATAAAGAAAACTTTGCCCATACCCAGCAGGAAGCAATTTTAAGAATACGACACCCACATTTCCAAAGAGGTGGTGTGGGGCAGGTGGTTTTTTGGTCTTTTTAATGGGTTTTGGGTCTGGGATAATTTTCAATGTTTAGGGGGGTTGGTTACAAGTTGTTGTCAAGGTTTAGGAAAAAGGCTAAGCAAAGGAGATTAGATTTAAGGTTCTTGTTTAAAAAAAAGAAAGAAAAGAAAAAGACAATTACTAGTTTTAAATACTTTACATTATTACCAACTATTAGGATATAAAGAAATGAAAGTTAGTAGTTAGACATTACAATTGAAATTGTAGTCATATTAGATATGTTTTAAAAATTGAGCCAATATATTTTAGACAGGTCATCTTCAAACCCTTCAGAGATCTACATAATATGGCATTTTAAATGTTTTAATAACTTAGAAATTTTTCTTTTTTGAGACATGTCAGCTCCTGGCAGTACCAATCTACTTCAGAGAAAATATGGGCATTGAAGAAACTGCATGTGGAGTTAACTTTCATTGTGGCAAAAGTTAGCCACTGGACAACATCCTCAAATCAACAGGACAAAATGGACAGACAGGACACAAAACAAAGGACTACTGATTGTTGCCAAAACAAGTGTGGTTATGGCTTTATCAAAAGGCATCTTCTGAGGCCAGGACAATATGGCACCATCCCTGAAGTGGCCTTCGCAATCTGGAAAAGGTACAGTGCCCTTTTCTTTGAAGGCAGCTGAACAGCCAGTGGGCCAATGGCTTCTGTTGTGCAATGAAACAGCAGCTGAAAGCTCATGCCTCTCAATAGTAGACTGGCATTTAATAGAGGGATGTGGAGAAGAAGGGGATGCTGAGATGAAGCCATATATACACAGCCAAGAAGAATGGACAGCTGAATTGAAAAACCGTCAACAATTTCCAGAATTTAAAATCCTGAATCATGACATGACACTAGTGGAACTCAGGTGTTTCTGGTACACGGACTGCTCTCACCCAATGTGAGGTTGAACTGTTGACCTTGTGTGCATCCTACTTCACAAATGAGTCTGTCAGATACGCTAAGCCTATAGGCTGAAGATTATGCCCCAACACTGCGGAGAAACCTCAGGTGACTGTCCAAGCAGTGGCTGTTTCTGTCAACTCGCAATTTTTTTGGAAGTTGCTTGCATGCACCCCCTGTTTTTACTTTTGTTAGCTCATATTATTTCCTTCTTAGGTCTCTGAGGGAGTTGAAGGTTAGTTAGTTATAGTTGAAGATTAATTAGGATAGAAAGGGAATTAGATACATTTTGGACTTACTAAAATAGGATAGAGAAGGGAATTATTTTCTCTGATTTGTCAAATACAAATGGACTAGACATCATTTAGGTATTTGTTACTTATATATATGGTATATAGTTATTGTACTTTTGTATATAGTTTTTCTTTTGTTAGTTATAACCTTTTGCTTTTTTCTTTTTATTAAAATAGAAAAGGGGAAATATGGTGGTATTTTATTTGTACTGAAATGTGATTTTCATTATATTTTAATAAAGTTGCCCGGGGGTCAGAGTTATTAGAGCCATAGCAAGAGTGTGGCGGTGGTGGCACACGCCTTTAATTCCAGCACTTGGTAGAAAAGCTAGGTAGATATCTGTGTGTTCAGGGATACAGCCAGCATTGGAGACATATGCCTTTAAGACCTGGAGGGCGGTACTTACAGGCAGTGAAGAGGCAGTCAGGTGTTTGGATTTACAACCAATGAGAAGGTAGAACAGAAAGACTATTTAAAGACAGACACACAGGAAGTAGCTCTCTTTCGGGGAAGCTAGGAGCACTGCAGGAGGTAAGATTTTAGCTCTGAGCTCTGACCTCTCAGCTTTCTCTTTTACGTTGGTTCTGTGTTTCTTATTTTAATAAGATGGTTGGTTACATCTACATTTGTGTTCATTTGTAAGTGTACATACTTTACAAGAAATCGACAAATGCTTATTTGGGCTAAAGAGACCATCAGTTCATTATCTACAATTAAATCTATTTTTGATAATTTGTAATTTCAAGAATATTATCTGCCTGTTTAATTTGTAAAATTAGAAGAGAATAATTTGTGGCTAACTTTGTTTTGAGTGATAATTAAATCTTCATTAAGTTAAAAGTTTCCTCTGGGGAATTTGTTCCTGGACCTCCTTCAGATACAAATATCTTTAAATGTACAATTATGGTCTACTAATGTAGCATTGGCATAATACCTGTGTATAGCTTGCTGAATACTTGAAACCATCTCAGGTTATTTATACATAATAAAATATGAGGGCCTGGAGAGATAGTTCAGGGATTGAGAGAATTGGCTGCTCTTCCAGAGGACTTGGGTACAATTCCCAGTACCCACATGGCAGCTCGCAACTATCTGTAACTAGAATACCAGGGTACCCAAGACTCTCACACAGACAGACACACAAGCAAAACAACAATGTGCATAAAAATAAATAATAAATATGAATACTGTGGAAATAGAAAATCAACTGTATAGTTTAGAAAATGATAAAAAAAAGAAAAAAATGTGTAATTACAGATAAACTTCAGGTTGATTTTGGTTAAATTTTTAATGGTGAAGCCATGGATACTTAGGGTTAGGCATAAATATAATAAATTAGGACACAATAAGTATATACTACCAAAGTCCTATAACCAAACAATGTGGATCTTTAACAGTTAGTGAATTTTATTTTAAGTTCAAATTCTGGATTCATGGGAGCTGGAGAGATGGCTCAGCAGTTAAGAGCACTTGTTGCTCTTCCAGAGGATCTGGGTTCAGTTTCAAGCATCTACATGTTGGTTCAAAACTATCTGTAACTCCAGATCCAAAGTCTTTTTCTGTCCTCCAGAGGCACCAAGCACACATGTTGTGTACTGATATATGCACAGGCAAAATATTCACCTGTAAAGTAAAATGAATACACTTAAAATAAAAGGAAAAATGAATTCTGGCCTCAGCATGTTGAAGAACTGTTATACTTTCCCCTAAGTTAGTCCAGATGGATGAGATTACATTCCATAGATTTTAGTAGATTACTGGGTCTCTCTCTCCTGTGCTTATGTATCTTCTTTCTCTCATCTACATAGACTTCTCAAATTTGAAACCTTTCCTTTTCTTCCCTGGAAATTCTTTTCTCTCTCTTGGTTTTTGGTTGTAGTCACCAATGGCAGGTTTTATGTCTTCTTAAGTAATCTATATCACCTGATAAGGGGAGAAGAATACCAACTTTGATGCAATTTCAACATAAAAACAATTATTGGCATTTTAGTCTACTAATGTATCTTTTTTAAAGATATGCCTCATTACCTAGAAACCATCAGTATAATCTTTCATATTATTTTTGCAGATTATGATTCAGAGCAATTGGGAAGCATTGAGTCAGTGTTCTATTCTGGAAAATGTTACAGCTAATGAGGAAAATACAACACACACTAAATCACATGTAATGTGTTAGTGTATACATTCTCACTCACAATATCAGTGTACATGGTGTGATATTAACTAAGAGAGATGTGTTTATTAAGGTATTGATGCTTCATACCTGAATGATGGAGCTAGTTGTAGCTCACTGCCCAGAACTGCTAGGAACTATTGTTCAATAGATGACTAATCTAGAAATATGAAAATGCGAAGTTCAGTCTCTCCTGAATAAGTTACCAGTTTTAACAACATCACAGTATGAAAATGTCAAAGTGCAACCACTATAAACAGGTGCAACTGATGTTTTTATCAAAGTAACTTATCATTTAAGATTCTAAGCTTTTGTTGTGTGTAATGTAGCAGTAGTAATTCATTTTATGGTAACTTTTTCTATATATTTGTGTAAAATAGCAAAATGCTTTGATGGATATTTGTCAGAGTTTCTTTTTTTGTTTACACATAGTTATAACTACTTATCTAGGCTGTGATAGCTTTTATTCATAAAAAATAATAAAAGAAAATGCACATAACAATGGATAATTACATCATTAGTTCATTAAAAGCTTTTCTATTATTGAGGGAAAGAACCTTTAAAAATACAGCTCTTTCATAAGACAAATATTTTAAAAGCTCTGATTTGGCAGGAAAATTCAAACCTTAAAATCATTGGTTGTATTTGCAAAGCATTTTTCTTACTAATTGCTAGAGAATGCCAAAGTCCCTGGTGGTATACATGGCAAAACAAGCTGATTAAGAAGCTTAGTATTATTTTTAAATCACATAATTGCCACTTAATGAAATAGGGAGCTCCGACTTCCATGCTACCTAATAAAATGGTTACTCTGCAAGGAATGAATTGCTGGTTGCATTGACCTTGCAGAGCAAGCTGAGTTTAAAGAAGCCACATAATATGCTTCTATAATGTTGGCATGGGGACTGAAAGCCGTACTACTGGAAATGGGCATGTTAGCACTTATATCCTTTTTATAATTGCCGAAATAATAGCCATCATACATTAAGAAATGTCTGGGAATTCTACTGGGTGCTCTGATTTCAGGCAAAACACACATATGAACACCTCTTAATTGCCAAAGTAATTTCTAAAGAACTAAAAACACAGTTCATTTGTTTTTCCACCCTGCCCTTGGGAACCTGCAATTTGGCTTCATTACAACCACTCAACCTTTAGCCCTTCTCCACTTCAAAAAGGTTTTCAGTGTTTTATGTGTAATAAAAACAACACCCGTGTGCAGCCAGGCACAAATCCGTTGTGTCTGTTAGCACTACTGTCTTCCAGCTTGAAATTAGCTAAGGCCAAAGGCAGAGATTTGGTAATATTTGTGCCTGTTTATCACACATGACTGTTTGCAAAATAAAGTATCATTTCCCACTTAAGAAAAAAAGGAAATGTTTGAAAGCAGAGATCAAGCTAGTGTTTTCCTGACAGCACCATCTAATCAAACCAATTGTCTTGGAAAACAAAATGGAATATTATGAAATGCCTGTTGCATTACAAGTCTTCAATCATTATTTCCCAATGCTAATTATATGCTAAATTTACTATTCAGTCTGAAAAATATCCTATTTGTATCTTCTTATCCATGGTCACACATAGCCAACATGTATGTTTACGTACATACATTCAAATGGTCAGGTCATCAGTGTATATATGTTTCCAGACCTCTGTACTTTTAGGTTTTACATTTAAGATATCAACCAAGCATAAATTGAAAATATTCAGAAAAATATGCAACTACCCTTAAAATATAGATTTTTGGAGGAGGGCATCAATCTTTGAACTAGACAGTACAACACCAAAGCATTTGCATTGTATTCGAATATCATGTAGACATTATTTTACATAAGAAGATGAGCACAGACAATATGTAAATCCTGTGCTATTTTATATAAAAGACATGAATATCTATAGGTTTTGAATTTGTGTTTTTCCCTCTTCCAATCCCTGGTTATTATATAAATGCATATATGTACTTATGTGATTGTGTGTGTAAATATGTTTGTCATAGTTTAAAATTTATTTGGTTACATTTGACTTATATTTGATGATTCTTTCTCAATCATTCATATTTTTTACTTCCTCCTTTTATTGCATAGACTACTCTCTTTGACCAAAACACCCTTTTTCAGAATATATCTCCATACTTTTTGAATGATTGACTAGTGTCAGGAGCCACATTCTCAGCTAATAGTACTCAGATGTTCCTTTTTCACCCATTCATATATTATGAAATTTAGGTGTTTCTAACAATCTCTGTCGGTGATCAGCAATCTATCATGGTCTCATGACCACTGACTGATATTGACTCAGATTTGTTTGGTAGAGACATATCAGGAAAATCTTTCACATCAGCTAGCAAAGATATGTTTCGCTCTATTAAGTTTGTTTAGCTCTTGTATATTAGTCTTAGGTGAAGGGTAATCATGTTAACCATTGCATAATAAAAATTTCACTAAGGATGCTGGGGATAAGAATATATTTTTAAATACTTTAATTCTTTGAGAATATTTACTATATTTTGGTCATACTAACCTCAGTCCTCTAACTCCTCCCTAATCTACTCACTCCCAAACTCACTTAACTATGTCTTGTAATAAAGGTCAGGTATGAATGGAGTTTATACAGGCTGTCTAGGAAAAACAGTCCATGATTTGGGAAAGACAAAAAAGACAGAAAGAAAACATTGAAAGATGGAGAGAATGGGGGGAGAAAGGTTTTACCGAGGCATGTTGACAGCTCCAGTTGAATACAGACTAGTGTGTGGGTCTCTGGGTTGAATGTTTTAAAGGGTTTCTAGGTGCCCACATTCCCTCCCATTGCCCTCATTGTCTTGCCCAAATGATTTGCCCAACACTGGTCGTGGGAAAAGAAATAAACCTATTAGGAAGTCTAAGCCAATTTCCCCATCTCTTCTATCTCTCCAGCAGCCTCCTCATTTTGTTTTTTTAAACATAATTTATTTACATTTTCTCTTCCCTTCCTGTCTCCCAAACCTTCCCATATACACCTTTACTCTCCAAGTTCTTTGCCTTTTTTTAAAATCTTATTGTTATTGCAGGCATATTCACACATACATAAATGTTTCTAAATTTAACCTGTTCCATCTGTATAATGTCACTTTTATGTATGTTAGTTTAAGATGTGTTACACTCATTTATGCTGTGGAATATTAGCTTAATGATGCAATGATGTGTTGTATCCTTTTATGTTGTATTTGTTTAACTCTGTAAAGCTGTGTTACTTTGGTCTAATAAAGAGCTGAATGGCCAGTAGCTAGGCAGGAGAAACAGACTGAGCTAGCAGGCAGAAAGAATAAATAGGAGGAGAAATATAGGCTTGAGAAGAACAACAGAGAAGAGGGAGGAGTGAGAAATGGAGGAGATGAGGATGCCAGGGGTCAGTCACCCAGCTACACAGCCAGCCATAAAGTAAGAAGGAAAGAAAGATATATAGAATAAAGAACGGTAAAAAGCCCAGAGGCAAACATAGTTAAAAGGAAAAGAGTGGGAGACCAGCCCCAACACTTATTTATCCCAGGAATTCTTGAGGATTGAGGGATAAGAGACTTAAAAATAGAGAGTAAAGAAACTGAGAGAAAACACAGGGTAGACTCGGATGAGCCTGGATCATTATTCAAACGTGCCCAGAACTTTATCTCAAAGGTCTATAACAATGCCAAGGGATGGAGCCAAAGACCTCCCCCTTGCTAGTTAGAGCCTTACAAACACCTGGTACATGAGCCCATGGTCCAATCAACCGCCCATGCAGTACTGCTGCATACAGCCACTAGGAAACCTTGTGGGTTCCAACAGAAATGGTATAATTTAAAGTAGAAAAGCTGGTTAGAAATAAACCAAGCTAAGGCTAGGCTCTCATAAGTGAGAATAAATCTCCATGCATTTATTTGGGAGCTGGATGCCTGGCCCCTAAAGAGCAAACAGAGTAAAAAAACAAAACAAACAAACAAACAAAAAACCCACAAAACAATTTTTGTCCATTTGTACCTATTTCTGTTCTGTCTTTGTTTTTTGTTAAGAAAGTTTTTATTAGTATATTTAAATGTACAAAATGGTTGTCAGTATGAGATTTTCATGCAGGTGTATGAGATTTTGAACATATTTATCCAGCATTACATACTAATAACTTTGCCATCTCTTGTCTGCCCCCATCCCATCCCCTAATAACCCCGTTTCTCTACTAATGCTGTGTCTTATATCTACATAGCTGTGTTTATTGTGGCACTATTCATGATTATCCAGTCTTTAAATCAGACTGTGTGTCCAGCAACAAAGGGATGGGTGAAGAAAATGAGATAGAAATGTAGAGTATTGTCCAACTACTCATAAGAACAAAGTCACTCTGTTTGCAAATGAATGGAACTGTGGCTCATCATGTTAAGTAAAATAAACCAAACAAGGAAAGAAATATGGTTTATCCTGGGTGAAAAGTTTCCAAAGGAGATATTGTATTGAATACAACTGTGTCTATATAACATGTTCTCATTGTTTTAATTTAATTTAATTAATGTGCTACCTCCTTTCCTCTACCACTCACCTTTTTTTTCTTTTTCTTTCTAATTCCATTTTATAGCTTCTTCTTCCTTTCTTAAAAAAAGATCTGAGTGAAATAGTTTATGATGCCTTTGCTGATCTATGAGCATAGGACACATCTTTAGTAAATACCAAACAGAGAAACTGTGGCTTTTGGTTTGTATTATTCAAAGGCACCTGTGGTCATTGCTTCTGTCTTCTGTGACTGTTGCTTCTGTAGGAAGATCCCTTGCTGTTAACAACTCCCTACTTCAGAGGTAATCCAATTTAAAATCTTTGGAGCCAGAAAATTACATATGTAAATTCAATGAAAATAAGGCTTTGTTAAAACTTAATGATGATTTTAAAAAAAACAGCATTATAATTTTACTCCTTTTATTATATACATGATGTGTTAAGGGATTACATCTGCTCACATTAAAAACTGCAGAAAAGTATTTCTTTAATAATACCATTGAAATTTAACTGCTTATAAAGTGAAATTAAGAATGATGCATAAATAGCAATAGGCTTGGTATCATCATGCTCTAAATTACAATCAGAACTTATTTGAATTCAGATACGTATCCTCTTTACCTTTTGTATTGTCTTCCATGCAAAGCAATCATTTACAGTTAAAGAATGTTTCCATTATAAATGAACCATAATATCTGATGATGAAGTTTGACAGATTGTCTATTGTCTAACATTACAGATGACTCCAAAGGATTTACCAGCTGCACTGGGTCATAAAGCTCAATTTGACAACCATAAGTGCACTTTGCTATAAATGGAACCAGAACCCCAAATAAGAGATAATCTTCAAGTGCTGGAGCTTGGTGTGGTAGAAGACAAGGTCTCATAATACAATGAGATAGGATTGGTAAAAATGTATCTCATTATATCCTGTGTCAGTTAATGAATGACGTCTTAAAGAGGAACGTTTTGGGGAAACAGCAAGAGAATATATAGATTATTAAATAAAAATGGAGGAACTTCCAAAGACATGGAATTATCATGACATATTGACCTAGAATCTCTCTCTCTCTAATCAAATTTCTGTGTCTTCTCCAAGATTTATTTTTGTAAATTTTTATTACAACTTTTTCATCAATATATTTTGATGATTTTTCCCACTCCTAATTCCTTCTAGATCTTCTCTACCTCCTTACTTCTGAGACCTTTTACTGATTTAAGATGAATAGGAAAGAGGTAGCATTTCACTATGTGAACATTATTCAATAGTTTAGTATTATATAACATATAGAATTAAAATCAGTCATATTCTATTGCATTATTTAATAAAAGAATATTATAAATAATCAATAATCAATATGACTCATAATATTATTTTTATAAAAGTCTAAAAATTGTGTGTTCTGAGTATAGTGGTCAGAGGTAAGGGTCTCTCGGTGGGGATAAAGATTAGATGCAACCATGGGGATAGAGTTATCTCAATTAAATCCGGGTTCATTTACATGTTTAAAACAGAGAAAGGAGAGAGAGAATGTGTGTGTGTGTGTGAGAGACAGAGAGAGAGATGAGATGGAGTTAGAGACAGAGAGAGGAGAGAGGAAGAACTGGAAGGGAGGAATAAAGAAGAAGAGGAGCAGGAGGAGGAAGAGCAGGAGGAGGAGGGAGGAGAAAGGAGAAGGAACAAGAAAAGGAGAAGTAGGAAGAGGGGCAGGAGAGGAAGGGAGAATAAGGGAAAGAGGAGGAGGAGGAGGACACCTGTATGTACCTTTTATCTTACTGTGTGATGCTCAGGAGGAAGCGAAAGAGGTTACTACTACCCCTTTGGTGTCAGAGCAGCAACCTGAGCCCAAACTGTGTACTTTTAAAGTAAGTGTTATACGAATCTCATAATAACTATAAATATGTAAGTCTGTGAGTAAATAAATGCAGTCATTAATATCAAAGAAACTTCAACCTCTAGACAAGCATAGGCCCTCTCTCAAAGTCAACTTCTATATGAGACCAGTTTCTTCTTCTAAGACCCTGAATGATTTTGTTTGCACACAGTGTATAAATGAATGAACTGAATTTTTATGTATAATATATCTTGTATATAATGTGATAATAATTGTTACATATTTTTCACAATTATAGTTGCAGCTATGTCATATGCTATGATATGATAAAAGTATGATATAGTGCAATTATTCTTTGCATATTCCTGGCCTCATCAATAGAATTCAGCAGTGTGTCTCCTGTTCTAGTCTCTTGAATAAAATAAGATAGGTGTTGATTTTTCATTGTTTCCTAGAATATCTAGGAGAAACTGAAAACACCTGATGTCCAGTGGGATTAAGCTCTAGTTACTCATTAAGGTAACCTAATTGTGAAATGTCTTTTTTTTCTTCCTTTCTTTTAATCACTTCTTTATCTTTATTGGGATCTCCACACACAGTTTGCAAATGAGCTATTGACTCAGAGGCTGGTTTAAAACACCATGACAATTTTCTTTAATTCACCAAGTTCCTCTTCCCAGATGCTCTTGCATTGTTTCTATGGATACATTTGCTGTTCTCTCCAGAAAATCGTATGGGTGATTAGGCAACTTTTTATCTCTAAGTGACTTCATGACTCACTGTGCACAACTCTCATTTTATTATTTGATTGTGGGAGATCTAGCCCCAGATACCATCTTGGAGTTTACCTGCTCTGTCACTTCTTCTTTGCTTTAACGTATCTGTTACTTACATGTTTTCAGCTAAATATTCCCAGTCATTCATATCTATCATCTATCTATCTATCTATCTATCTATCTATCTATCTATCTATCTATCTATCTATCTATCTATCTATCTATCATCTTTCCATCTATCTATCTATATGCATAATAAACTGTAGCTCCTGCCAAGCTCCAGTAGTCCCACAGCCCACTTATAAAATAAACACACAGAAGCTTATATTATTTAAACTGTTTGGCCTAATGGCTCAGATTTCTTGCTATCTAGTTCCTATATCTTAAATTAACCCATTTCTATTAATCTATACTATGCCATGTTGCTCGTGGCTTACCAGTACTTTACATTCTGCTTTTCATGGCAGAGGCTGGCAGCATCTCTTTGCCTCAGCCTTCTACTTCCCAGACCTCTCTTCTCTCTTTGTCCTGCCTATACTTTCTGTCTGGCTACTGGCCAATCAGCGTTTTATTTATCAATCAATCACCCACAGCAAAAAAACACTTACCTTTTGGTTACAAGCCTAACCTTCAATGGCTGAACCAGTCTGATGAGGAAGTCCATGCCTAACATTGCCTAAGTGGCCAAGCTGGATGACTCAGAGACCTAGGGTAGAAATATACACAACTTCCATAAAAACAGTCAATGAAATGATTCATAAGGATACTCTGCTATACTTATAAGCTCTGTTCCTAACCCAATCATCATCATAGAGGCTTTTCCAGCAGCTAATGAGAGCAGATACAGAGACCCACACACAAACATTACACAGAGCTCATGGAACCCTGCAGAAGAGGCTAAGGAAGGATTGTAAGCACCAGAAGGGTTGAGGACACCAAGACCATACTGCCCACAGAATCAACTAAGCAGGGCTCACAGAGACTGAAGAGGCAAGCACAGAGTCTGAATGGGTGTGCACCAGACAGTGCACATACACACTGTGGTTCTTTAGCTTGGGGTTTTTATTGTGCTATTAATAATGGGAGTGGGGGTCTCTGGCTCTTTTGCCTGCTCCTTAGATCCCTTTCCTCCTGATCTTTTCTGAAGGAGAACAGAGGAGCAGTGGATCTGAGGGAGAGGTGAGGTAGGAGGGGACTGGGATGAGGGGAAGAAGGGGTTGGTATGGTTGGGATGTATTGTGTGAGAGAAGAGTAAATAAATAAAATATATATTTTTAAAAGAACCAATTGCCTGTTTAATTCTCACAGATGTGGGATAACTATTATTCTGAGTGTTTCCTATAAAGGATTGTTTAGTCTCCATTATCTTGATGTGGGCCATTGAATAGTTTTGGTATTTTGTCTTATAGTAGAGTGGTTAGTAGTCCTTTTCTGTTTAACACTTATTTCCAAACTAGCAAGTTCCATTTTTATCAAGTAAAGGGTACAGACATGCTAAAAATTTAAATAGAAGAATGAATAATTCTAGTTCACAAGTTTGATGCAGGGACATATATATGTGAATCATACATCTCCAAAATATTTGGTTTACCCAGACATTAGCAATTAAGGAGTTTCTTTTGATTCACAAGGAATTTTGGTGGTGAGAGAGTCTCTTTTTCTGCCTTTGTTTTGATATCTAACTTTCCAAACAGCAGAATTGATTTTATTTCCTCTTCTTGTTCAAAAAAGAACCTCCAAAAAATGAAGAAGCCAAAAACTTATGTTTTAAATGATTAAACACCCAAGAAGAATAAGTTAAATTTTGTCTACTTACACTTTAATTACAATTTTACTCCCATCTTCGGTATATCATGATTTTTTTCATAAAATCTTACTATATACCCTTATTTTAAAATATTTTTTTATGTGTATGTATGTTTTGCCTGAATGTGATATGTGTACCATGTGTGTACCTGGTGCCTGTACAGACCAGAAGAGGGCATCAGATCTTTGAAGCTAGGGTTACAGATGTTATTAGCTACCAAGTGGGTGCTGGAATCAAACCCCGGCTTCTGTGAGGTGACCAATTGCTCAGACTGCTGAGTCATCTCTCTGACCTACATCTTTACTTATTCTCACCAGCTCAAACAAGATGATCTTTCCTTGATCTAAAAAAAAAAGTAAGATAAAATAATTTTAGTTACTGCTATGTTCTTTTTAAAAATTCATCTCATAAAATATGTTAATAAGAAAAGTTAGGCTAGAGCTAAGAAGCCTCACTAATTATAAAATTGCAGATTTTAAGTTAGTAAGATGATAAATTTTAGGAAATACTTAGGAGAAGTTCAGGGTTGGATAATTATAAAATTTTGACACTTAGGGAAGAGTAAATATAATTTTACTAACCCACTCAAGTGTACTTTCTAGGCATTAACTCATATGAAAAAAATCACAAATGTTATCAGATGAAGACACTGATTGAGGTTGCCATAGAATAATGAAAATAAAAACATTATTTCAATTTTATATTAAGGCTTTAGTAGCAAAGCACTGATGATTCTATATCAGTATATTTAACTCTAACTGCCCCTTTAAAATTACCTACTTGAGAAATTTTTGGAACACAATAAAATTGTTAAAAGGAACATAGACAACACAGCATTATTTGGTACTAAGTTGAAAAGATGAGGCCTACTCCCCAAAGCATCTTGTTCCCTATATGATTGCCTTTCATATTCAGTAGTAAATTCAGAGCCATAATGGGATTGCATATACAAGTCCTTTTATTTTACTCTCAAAATACAACTATTGTTGTTGTTTGTGACTATTCAATTTAATCCTTAAGGACTGCAGAATTCATTTTTGATTTAAGTGTATTTTCATGTCAAAAAAAGATTTTTGAAAATTTTATACATATTCAGATGTTTCCTGAAAATTAAAAAAAAATTATTCACACTAAATTCTTCTTTTACACAATATATCTGACCACAGCTTCCCTTCCCTTCCCTCTTCCCAGCTGTCCCCCACCTCCCCTCTCTCCTAGATCCACACCCTTCTCTTTACCTTTAGGAAAAAAGCAGACCACTCTGATGTGAAAGGACTCAGGCTGTGTGATAATTTGATTTAAGTGAAAACAATGTCCAAGAATTTCAATCAATTATTCATTGGGAACACTTCTATAATTTATGCCAAAAAATGTGACATTAGAAATAATAAGTAAGACATGTTAATATCATGTAAAATTCATTATATTTTAATTACCATCTTCTTAGTATTTTAAGAATAGAACAGTAGATTAAGGACAAAAAATGAAATGTCTACAACTGAGTAATCATGTGAGCATTCAGTGGTCATCTTTGAGGGTATGTATTCATATTCTGATATTAATGATAAAATATTGTATGCATCTATCCTAGCATCTGTTGTAAAGTCTACTTGCCAACCTCAAATTCTTTGCAATTAGTCAATAAGAAATTACCGAATTGTATAAATATTTTTGTTTATGGCTACTGTAGTTACAAATGTAGAATAATGTGAAGCAGTGGAGAGAAAAGGTGACTAGGTGTCATGTAGTGAAAGATTTAAAAAGGAATTCTATCCTACAAAGTTCCAGGAGAATGACAGATTTCTTCTATCTCATGACTACAAGCATGCTTATAATATGTTATAACAGAAATAACAATAGCTTCACATGTATGTTTTTCTGAGGTATAAGATAAATAATAAGAAAGGCAACCACAGTGAGGGTAACTTTAGGTTTTGTAACAGATAATTGCAAGGCAAGTTAAAAGGAAATGTATATTCATTTTCTTCTTTTGTTAGCAGTGACTTTTAAATAATATGAACTCTGAGACTTGTGAAGGTATTTTGCAGGAACTGCAGACTCAGCAATGGCATAGCATTTCATCTCATCACTTTCCAGACCTCAGTTTACTGACAGAGAATGGGCAGCTGAGGTGAAACATAAATTTGCTCAGAGTTTATCCTTGTGCTTGTTTTGTGTTAAGTTCACACAAGCAAGAGTCATTTTGGAACAGGGAACCCCAAATGAAAAAAAAAGGTCCCACCAGATTGGCCTCTGGGCAAGCCTGTGGTCCATATTCCAGATTAGTGATTGATGTGCAAGGGCGCAAGTCACTGGGAGTGGTGCCATCCCTGGTGGGCCTGGGTACTATTAGAAAGCAGGCTGAGTAAGCCTCAGGGAGCAAGTCAGCCAGTAGCATCACTCCATGGCCTCTGAATTAGTTACTGCCCCTAGATTCCTGACATGAGTTCTTGCCCTGACTCCCCTGGATGATGAAATGTGACCTGAAATTTCTAAGATTAAATAAAGCTTTTTCCCTTCAAGTTGCTTTTGGTTATGTTGTTTTATTACAACAATGAAACCCCACCTAAGATAGTCCTTAATTGAAACCTTAAACAATGATGCCACAGGCAATATTTTTTTAAATAATTTATTTCAATCATAAACTTACAGTAGTAAAGAACTGATCATTATTACCAGATAATTATAAGAACAGGGATATTTTATATGAATATATTACTTTTAAATTTCCTGTTCTTTTTAAATCAACATGTGGTATGTTAAACCCCACTATGACATTTTTGTGATTATCCTTTCTCCTACCTTCCTCATCCCCTGCTAGTTCAGTTTCTCACTTGTAGTGACAAGCCTCCATCAGACTCTCATATTCTATCATGTTATATGTGTCCTTTTGACAAACCTTCGTCAGCTAATAGAATGCTCTGCTGGTCTGTTTTCAAAATGTTTAGGTTTTATTCACATTCACACTTATTTGCATACATACACATTATAGGCAAAGCTCTGCAGAGGAAAAAGAACATGATATTTTTGTGCTTATGAGTTTGAGTCACCATTCTTAATATTACACTTTTCATATATATATATATATATATAAAAAAGTTTTTTGTTTCTGTTTGTTCGGTTTTGTTTTCACTTTATTATACAATGTTTCCACCCAAGGAAAGCAAATTTAAAAATAAGAAGTGATACATAGTTAGCTGAATATGCTCATTAGCAAAATCAAGAAAAAAAATAGGTGGGTATGAATAATAATTGTATAGGAGAGGCCATAGATGTGATTACATCGCTGAGCAAGATAAGATGATGGAATATACGGGACAAGGAGCCTGAGAGAATATGACAACAATTAGTAGGGAAACTTATATTGCTCTAGGCACAACCTCTAGTCTATACCTTGGGAAAGGTTTGGGTGGAAGTATTTTATCTGTCATTGCCTTCAGGGCTTCTTTATAGAAATGATATGTGCAGTATCTTAATTGCTCTAAATTCCTTGAAAAATTTTTATTCTGATACCTAACATCAGAAAGAAACTTTTAAAGCAGTTATAAACCATACTAATTAGCTTTGGATTATAAGAGAGGATATTTCTCAATTTTTAAAAACATTTTGGAAGTAGAGTGTTATTTAAGTTACAGCTGAATCACTTTCTCTAAAATCCTATACCTCAACAGACAACAGTATTCTCTGCTAAGAACAAAGAAAACTATAAGTGTAATAATTAGGAATGTTGAAGTTTTCCTTCTGAGCCTTTTTTTCCTTCCTTCACTAAAGAAAAATTCAGTCCCATATTGGAACTGTGTACCTCTGTACCCTTCTGTTTTCTAACACTATTTAACTTTATTTTTTAAATTATAAACTATTTATTACTTGCTTCAAACCATACCATGTACTTCTCCCCACTCTCTTCCAACCTGGGTCTCTTCTTGCACTAATTGTTTTGCATGAACATAGGTGTGTGTATTTGTATGTATGTATGTATGTATGTGTGTGTGTGTGTGTATGTATGTATGTATGTATGTATGTATGTATATATTCCTAAATGTAGCCTGTTCAGTCCATTTAATGCCACCTGTATGTATGATTTCCAGGTTGACTCTTTGATACTGGGAAACTAATTGGTTTTTTTTTTCCAGGGGGATGTCAACTCTCCTGTTCCAAGCTTTCCTCTGTTGCCTATAATTATTTCTGTAGGATTGAGACCTCATGATCTTTTCTCATTCCAGGTGTCATGTTTATTGAAATCATCCTTTTTCAGCACACATTTCAGCAGTCATGATGGTGAGACTTTATGTATGTAGTATCATATTCTGATATTACTGACAGACACAATCTCACAGCAACCTCCTGGTCATATGGCCATTACAATCTGTCTGTGCACTCTTTGCATTGTTTCCTGAGTCTCGGGGGAGGAAGGGTTTTATAAATGTATCCACTGGGATTAGGCTCCATAACTCTGAATTTTGACTAGTTACAGTTTTCTGAAGTGGGATCTGTCTGTTGCATAACAAAGTTTCCTTGCTGAGGGGTGAAGACCACACTTTTCTGTGGGTATTAAAACAAATATTTACAAGTTGTTGTGAGGGAGTATGTTGGGTATAAGAACAAATACTTAGAGTATCTAGACATGATGATGGATTTGTAAAGTCATGGATAGCTTTGTTTTCAAGATACATGATTTCATTTGCCTTGTATAGATGCTAGATTTCCAGTACTAGATATAATTCCCCTCTTGAGTGGGGCTTATGTCCAACTAGATAGATGTTGGTGACTACCAAGTATTTGTGCCACTATGGAACCCTTAGGGTTATCTTGTCATGGTGGTCATTGATGTGGTTCATAGGCATCATAATTGGACAGGATTGCTGATTGCTTCTTTCCTTTGGAAACTTGAATACCACCTTCTGTTAGTATCATTTCTAGTCCACAGCCCTCAGGGCATGTAGAATTTCTTTTTGTTAGTTCTAAGTCTGATGTGGACAGACCAGGTCGGGACAGAAGAGAGGATGCACAGGGAGGTTGGGCCTAGTGGGTTGGAAATGGCTTGGATACAATGGAGCCAAGTAGGCATAAGAGACAAGGCTGGTATACAGGATGTACCTTGTGATCCAAACCTAGAATGTGCAAAAAGAATTGGTTGTTTGGAAAGCCTATATGTAGTATAAGAAAGTCTTTGGATGGGGAGATAGGTAGAGATCTTCCTAGAAGAAGCTAAAGATTGATTGCAAATTGGTGAAGTATGGCAGACTAAGACAGAGCACTTAATGTAGGAACAGCACTAGATCTGGAACAATGAGGAGGATGAATGGATAGCAAGGATCAGGGAGAGTCTCTGGGCTAGATGCCTGAGAACAATGTAGGAGATTTGGCTGGGTCAACAGGTTGGATGTGTCCATGAATATACATGTGAATGGTGGAAGATAGAGCAGGTCATTTTGGGTAACCTACAAGGATGTGGCAACCTAGGAGGGGTGGAAAGACTAGGCTGAGCCCTGGATTTTGTACCTAGGCTAGATCTGATGGTTTTGGGAGAATGTATAGATGGGAAATCAGGGAGACTCACTTGGCTAGACCCAGAAAAGGATGTAGAATATCTGGCTGAGTGGAGAGGTTGGGCGTAACACAAAAGGAAGCTGTGGGTGATGGCTTGTCAAGGCTACTTTCTTAAAGAAGCCTGACTTTCCCCATTGCAGCACTATCAACTGCCAATGGCTCATCTACTAAGATTGTGAATTTTTGCCCACTTAGACTCTTCATCAGGGATGTGGTCATGGCTGCAATTGGGCATATCTTATGCATGTCATTATAATCACTTTGATTTTCACATGCACAGGAGCCATGTTGTGTCTAGGAGGCACCGTTTCCTTGAAATCATTCAACAGTTCTGGGTATTACATTCTTTCTACCCTGTCTTCTATAATGATCCCTGGACTTTGGAAGAAGAGGGTGTGATACGAAGTCCCATCTAGGGCAGAGAAACCCACAGTTTCATACTCTTTGTACCTCGGTCAGTGTGGATTTCAGTTATTCATCATCTCTTGGAAATAGGACCTTTTCTAATGATGGTTCAGAGATGCATGGATGCACGAGTATAAGGATAAGGAATTAGCAGTCAGTTTAATGCTATATCTATTTAGCAAAATGACAGTAATAGTTTGTCCCCTGGGGCCTATGACCCGGGTCTATCTATAGACTCTTGATTAGATTATGGTACCATAAATGGGTTTCAGTGTTTCAAATATAATACTCGTAAAATCATGAAATTAGCAAAGCATTATAAAGAGAAGTGTTTAAGGGTCAGAGGAGGTAGAACACTGGTAAAATGGGAATAGTTGAGTTAGAAGTGTTAAATGGGGTGGGAGATAGGAGGGAAGGGTAAAGGAATGAATGTGGGGAGGGGTGAGTGCCAGTAAAGACATTTTGATGACTCATCTGACAACCTACTACTGTAGAAATTTATGTACATGCAATATATGCATACACATATATATAAATACACACACACACACACACACACACACACACACACACACACACACACACACAAAGATAGAATTACCCTATAGGAGTGTGCAGAGCTGTAAGACAAATTGCTAAACAATCTATTAACAAAAACCGGGAGCCAGATATTGGGGTAAAAACTGAGAGATAAGGAAAGCAGAAAGAAGCCAGCCATGTTCTTACCACTAGAAATCCTCAGCCTAAGAGAGACCTACTTCCTATATACCCACACCTATATGCCTTTCTGTCTCTGCCCTCGTACTTCCTCTCTCTGCCCAGCTACATCAGCTCCTGTCTGTCTGTACAGATCTCCACATCTCCATGGTTAGTGCTGGGATAAAAGGCATGTGCCACCACGCCTGGCTCTGTTCCCAGTGTGGCCTTGAATTCACAGGGATCAGGTGGATCTCTGCCTCCTGAATACTAGGTTTAAAGGTGTGTTCTACCATTTGCTGACATCTATGTTTAATATAGTTACTGTTTTTTTTCTGTGATCTTTAGATAAGCTTTATTGGGGTACACAAAATATCATCACACAGAGCCCCACAAGAAACCACGGTATAACAGACTAAAAACTGCTAGAATGGGTTACCTTTTTTGGAGTTGATGTCCAGTGATGGCCCATAGACCTCTAAACATTTCTGTCTACTGCCCTTCAGAACTTGATTATAAGACTATTTATGAAAGAACCATGTATTCGAGTCACTGAACATGAAAAAGTCAATTTAGTTCTGGCCCAGAAGATTCATTCACACTAGTTAGTTTTCATAGTGCTTGGAGGTACAATGCATGCTATGGGATGGAAAATTTAGTAAGTATTTATACCCAGCTGTGAAGCCCACAGGTTACAATCATGACTGGACTAGCAATGCAATATTAGCATGAACATCATCACCATTTTTATCTCTAATTTCTTATAGTAACAACTTACTAGCCTGATCCATTTCCCCAAGTTTCTGTGTTAATAACCCATCTAGTAACATTTTCATCAAAGACTTTCCTTGCTTAGTTTTCCAACTATTTTATATGTCTGAATATATAAAGTGTTGGGCTATTGCCAGTGGTCATGACTTTTTTTCTGTGCAGAGGAGAAAATTATGGTCCAGAATTTACCATGAGACATACCTTTCTTTCAGGCAAAAATCAGCAAACCTCAAATACTCTTGCTGGGACTTGGTGCCAAACTTACTTTTATACTATATCTCATCTCATAAATTAACACTCCTGACAGACCTGGCTGAAGTTTTCTTGTAGCTAACCAAGGGCTTTAAACCTATGGATTATCAATTACAGCTATTGTTTTATTATCTCTGATCATGGGGAACCACTGGGCCCTAATTAGTATGAGGATGCATTCAACTAACAACTCAGAATGTTCCTACACAACTTCATGCAGGAAAGATTGAGAAAGTTCCTTCTACATATTAAAACCTAGACTTAGAGTCTACCCATAAGAGTGGAACTTTTGAAGTCTTCATTTTTTCTTATATTAGAAAAAGAGTTTTAAGTTCAAAACACTCTAAAATTTCAAATTTAAACATAAATTTTACAAAGTAAGAAACAGCATTTTTTGAATTACTTTTTGTGGCAGATATTATTCTGTGTAATTGAGATATGAGATTTCTTTTAGTTTTTTTAAAAATAAACCAAATGGAAAGAAAAAATGCTTATTTTACTTACATATGTATTTTTCTAGTTCATATGTAATTTCATTAGAGAAGATCCTTAGTTTGAATTAACAAAAATTTTAGCATGTTAGAATTTAAGTCCTACTTATAAATGACCAAATTACTTTTCATATGATCACCACTTTATACAGTGAAGGTAGACAGAATAGTATAGTATTAATTTTTATGCATGACTTTTGATCAAAGGGCCAGGATTTATTAATAGAAAATTCAGGTTCTAAATGAATTATACATTGGACTAAAAAGCATAAGTTTTTAAAAGCAATTTTAAAATAGCAAGTTAAAATATTTATCTTAAAAAGTAACTCTGTGTTAACATCCTTAGAAATTTGTGTGTCAGGGATCTGAGCTCCTGGGATGTTTCTTTTCCTTTTGGCTGTATTTGGTTTGGCAGAGCCTGGCACCAGTCAGTGCTTCCTACATCCAGGATCGTCTTGACTGACATATCACCAAGTTATATCTGAGATAAAGACTTGATATTAGTAGGGAACTATAAGTAGAGGAGATTGTACTTGCCAAAAATGATAAAGGAAAACTTTAGCTCCTATCTTTAATATACACACATGTTTTAAAAGGTTGCTATCTCCAGTGTTAAAGGGAAAGGAGTTATTAACATATATTTGAGGTTTTGAATTATTTGAAATGCAATTTATAAGGTTATGTAATAAATAAAAATGGGAATTGCTGTAATAGGATCCCAGGAGTTTCTCTGGCTGTAGTGTGTTACTGTAGTGGGATTGTATCAGTTTTTCATTCATTGGATTATAAATACTTTATGGAAAAATTTAGAGATTGATACAAATCGAAAAAATAATTAAAGTGAGAAAAATATGAAACTCATTCATTTTTTAAGAAAACTTAATGATGGACTATTTATCAGTTTCACTGCTATCTGCTTTCTAAAAATTGTCACCTTCATAAACAATGAAGAATAGAAGGAAAGACATTTAAAAATGTCAATATTATGAAGAGTAGAAAGTACAACAGATATCTTTTTGATATAAAAAACTATTTTTATATTTGATGTAAAAAACTATTTTAATGAATATAACTGCTTCAGAATTAATCCTTGTGTCTAAGATGTAATCAAAGGATGGAAATAATTTGTTTATTATAACTACCCTTAATTTAGAAAACTTCAATACCATTTTAAAAATGAGTTTTTATATTCACATTTTCCATCTATAATAGGAAAAACATTATAAGGCACAGAACTTGAATGCATATATAAACTTAATAATAGTTTTTGGATACAAAGTGTCATGAGACATTTGTGAAATATACCTAGAATTATCCAGATTTACAAAGCTTCAAGTGCCAAAGTCAAGTATAATTGGCAGACTGCTGAAGAGTCCTGGATAGATTATTATCTAAAGTATAATTTGAAATATAAAGAGAGGATAAATATACCAAAAAATGATCGGGAAACTAAGCTATGTAAGAGAAAATCAGGAAGAAAACTTGAGAGGATAAATCCATAGAGGACTGTGGGTGTTTCACAGCAAGAGGAAGAGCTAAGTGAGAGAAATACCCAGGAGGTGAGGTTTCTGGCTCAGAGCTAAAACCTACACACCTGTGAGTTTTCAGACACAACCAGAGGCAATTAAAATGGACTTATCTGGCAGGCCTCATGAGAAAAGCTGCCTTCTCTTCAGTGGAATGATTGCCTGTGAAGGTCATAGGTCTCTGGCTGACCAAATCTTTAAACCACTCACTACTGCTAGTCTGATTTCATGGCTAGGGGCTGGGGCTAGGTTCAGACTCTGTCAGGGGCAATTCTCATCCCCTCTTATTAGATCAGGGAGGAAACTGAAGGTGCTTTTATTGTTAGGGATTCAGTACCTCGTGGTCTTTTATTTCCTTAGCTGTACAGGTAAATAATTTGTAGCTGAAAGTTTTCCAGTGTCCTGCCCTGCCATGCCTGGTTCAGACAAATCTCTCTCACCTGCATTCCTGCAGCCACTTATAAAATAATCAATCAGAGGTAGCTTAGTATTATTTATAACTACTCAGCCATTAGCTCAGGCTCATTACTGACTAGCTCTCACACTTAAATTAACCCATAATTCTTATCTATGTTTAGCCACATTGCTTGTTACCTTTAAAGATAAAACCGTTTTTTAATTAGAAAAGGGGAAGTGCTATGGAATGTTGTTCTGTATGTTGTGAATGTGTGCTGCTCTGATTGGTTGATAAATAAAATACTGATTGGCCAGTGGCCAGGCAGGAAGTATAGATGTAGCTAGAGTTTTCCTACCTTGCCCACAGTCAGGACAAATCTTTGTCACTCGCCAGTCCCACAGCTGCTCAGACCCAACCAAGTAAACACAGAAACTTATATTGTTTAAAAACTGTATGGCCGTGGCAGGCTTCTTGCTAACTATTCTTATAGCTTAAATTAATCCATTCCCATAAATCTATACCTTGCCATGTAGCTCGTGGCTTACCGGTGTCTTCACATGCAGCTTGTCATGGAGGCAGCTGGCAGTGACTCCTTTTCCCTTCCTGTTCCCTTAATTCTCCTCTCTGTTAGTCCTGCTTATACTTCCTGCCTGGCCACTGGCCAATCAGTGTTTTATTTATTGACCAATCAGAGCAACAGATTGGACTTAGACCAACCCACAGCATATAGACGAGATAAACAGACAAGGAGAATTCTGGGAAGAGGAAGGACAGAGTCAGGAGTCACCAGCCAGACCCAGAGGAGGCAAGATGACAAGGCAGAGCTGAAAAAAGGTACCAAGCCATGTTGCTAAACATAAATAATTATGGGTTAATTTAAGTGTAAGAGCTAGTCAGTAATAAGTCTAAGTTAGTGGCCATACAGTTCATAATTAATATAAAGTCTCGGTGTGTTTACTTGGAGGATGCAAGTGGGAGAGATTTGTCCCAACTGCCGGCAGGCTGGGACACAGGAAAACTTCCAACTACAATAACCGAAAAATGAAATTTTATGTTTTAAGCAAATAACGTGCTAATTAGATATATGCACCATTTCAAATGTTTATAATTTTTTGATTGTTTAATTATATGGTAAGAAGCTTATGGCAAAAAAATAAAATCTGAGTTACATTGTTTAGAATTTTATATTCTAAAGTGTTCTGTGTTTAGAACCTGACTCTTACTGGTGATTCCTTTGACTAAGCCTCTTGGTTATGTTATCATTGAAATCACCTAAGGAAACAATTCTCTACTATGACATACAGCTACCTATGTCCCCCAGCTCTGCTCAGCTTTCAACAGACTGACTACATTAAAGAATATATAGGTAAAGTTATGTATAGTTCTGACTATAAACATGTTTTGTTGAAGAAACTGACATTTGAATTAGGGAATGAGTATAGTGGGCCACTGTCCTGGATCCACGACTGTCATACAAAGAAGGCAGATATTTTCTGATCAGTAGAAACCCATAGAGAAAAATTTTTCTTCTTCTTTTTCTCCTTCTTTTTCTCCTTCTTTTTCTTCTTTTCTTCGTCTTCTTCTTCTTCTTCTTCTTCTTCTTCTTCTTCTTCTTCTTCTTCTTCTTCTTCTTCTTCTTCTTCTCCTTCTCCTTCTCCTTCTCCTTCTCCTTCTTCTTCTCCTCCTTCTCCTTCTCCTTCTCCTTCTTTTCTCCTCCAACACCTTGTCTTCCTGTTCCTGCTCCTCCTCCTCCTCTTATTAACTCTTTCTTTCCACACCCCTCCTTTATTCTATTTATTATCTATCTACATGTCTATCTGTCTTCCTACCTACCTACCTACCTTCTTTCCTGCTTATCTATCTACTAACCTAATTTCTGTCATCTATCACCTCACTCATCTATCATATATTTGTAGTTTTCTAGATTTTTTTCTCTTAAAAGACTTGAAAGATACAGAGCCTATCAGTCAAGTTAGGAAGTACACAGTGGGACCTAAAATAAATCCTGTGAGCAGTGACAAATGACAATTCTTCAGACTTTGTCAGTGACTGTGTGTAAAACAGATGGACTTGGCAGCTGTCTTGAGAGAAAATCAATAAGGTTCAACCACTGATGATGTGAGGTCATGATAAGTCATTAAAAGTCATCAAGTCTGAAGTTTAGATTAATTTATTGATTAGATGTGCTTTCTATCTGTCTAGTCAGTAACGTCAGAGGTAAATCAAATTTGGGGGGTGAGTAATTTTAGTTTGATGAGGAACTTGAGGGACAACCAAATGGGAGCTCTTGTAAGTCAACTCAAATGAAATATAAAGAATTGAGATAAGAAAGAATGGGAGAAGACAGAAGTGAATGAAGATAGTGCTGTCATTTTTTCATAATCAGTGGTATTGAAAGTTATCTCAGCTTTCTTTTTCCTATAGCCTAGTGACATGAATCCTGCAGAATTCCAGTCTTGTATCAAGAAGTTTGACATGCACTTTGACTCACAGGTTTCAAAACTGAAGGATCTAGAGTTGATAGAGCACATGTAGGTTCACTATCTTCACACATCAGATGAACAAGACACTATGTGAGGGAGAGTACTGATGTTCCCAGGGACCCAACAAAATGGCTGCTGTGCCTTTCTTCTGTCTAATGCCACAGGACTTTTAGGAAGCAGAGAAGATTTTTCAAGATATTAAGCCTATTAACAATTTAATCATGTAATTTCTTATATCCAGTGTTGTGTAAAATAAATGTCCCTTACTTATGAACATTTCAGTATCAGAAAATATGCTATACTAGAATAAATTAAGAACATTGTTATTTTCCTTTACATTTTATTTGCAGACATACCCAATTATCAAATAATTTATGTAACATAACATACATTCAAATGATATAATTTAAATATTTATATCCTTCACTTCATTATTTGTGACTATTTTAAGTCTTCAGTTTATTGTTCATGACTTGTTAGTCTGTATTTATGCATAGATTTATTCTCATAAATACAGCGCTATATATTATAAATCCAAGATTTTGTCAAAATGATATATATGACTTTCAGAAGTCATTGTTATAATTATCTGTAAGATTATAACAGATCATTTCTATGTTTTATTTTAATTTTTAGAAATGTGTGCGTGTGCATGTGTGTGTGTGTGTGTGTGTGTGTGTGTGTGTGTGTGATTGGTTAATAAAGAAGCTGAATTGCCAATAGCTGAACAGGATAAAGCTAGGAGGGAGAGCAAATGTGAGAATGCTAGGAGGAAAAAAGGGTTGAGTTTGGAGTTGCCAGAAACAAAGAGAGAAGCAAGATGGGCATGCTGTGCTGAGGAAAAGTTCCACAACACATGGCAAAACAGGTAAGAAGTGTGGGTTAATGTAAATGTGTTAGCTAATAACAAGCCTGAGTTAGTGGCCAAACATTAGTAATTAATATTAAGCTTCTGTGTTGGTTATTTGGGAACTGGTGGCCAGGGCAGAAACTTCTTCTACAGCAATTAATTTGATAATTTCTAATTTTTCAGGGAGAGAGAAAGGTATAACTGATATTTTACACTGTCATATTAAATATGGAATACTTAAATGGTTTTTGACTGTCACACAAACCAGCTAAAGCAGACCTTACTTCACAACATTTCATGCAATGGGATGGATGTGAAACCATCACATAGATAGTTTAGTAAATAGTTAAGTCTTAATTTCATCCCATAATATTTTATTATTTGGTCTTTTTTTGTTTGTTTTTTTCTGAACTCGTGCTCTTGGAAACTGTCCAGCTTATTTCTGAATTTGAGTTCTCCTTTTTTTTTCCTGGTAATTTATTTAGAGCTGCTAGTAGCAAAAGACCATGGGAGTGTACAGCAGGTAACAACAAGAGCTTAGAAGGTCAACCGATCAGAAGTAAGGGTTCTTTTGGAGGAAACCATCATGCAGGGCATTATGGAATTACTATCTTTGGAATGAATTGTCTGTTTCTTTTTGTAAACTTCTTGTGCAATAACAGCTATTGTATCTCCACATTTATCATGTA
The DNA here is from genome assembly GCF_049852395.1 of Peromyscus maniculatus bairdii. Lineage (NCBI taxonomy): Eukaryota > Metazoa > Chordata > Mammalia > Rodentia > Cricetidae > Peromyscus > Peromyscus maniculatus. The sequence goes on from NC_134861.1 coordinate 74,141,284, forward strand.
TTTCCATTTTATGTGTACATGTAATCTCATGATTACATCTTAAACTTAGAAGAACACATGATTGTTAATAGCCTAGAAGATGATTTCTTATTTAACTGTACAATTTTTATGAATAGAAACATACTAAAATATGCTTCATACTAGGTCTATTGTTCCATGTGAACTGTAGACACTTAGAGGTTTTGTTCTCCATCCTTAGACACTGACAAGGAAAAATTGGCCAGACAAAGTGTCCTTGTAGAGTGGAATTGCAGGTGTCTTGCTTTGTTGGATCAGAACCTTTCAGTGAACTAGAAGTGATAGTGCAGGTGTCTGGCCTTGGTATATCTTAGTCCTTCAAGAGATCAATAGCATCTATGTTGCACCTGGGCTTCCTCACCTGGCACCTCCCAACTCTAATTCAAAAAACAATTAACACTTTGTATTTATTTCTACACCAATTTTAATGCAATATTTTAGGCCCAGTAGACTAATTATGTATAGGTCCTGAGATTCAGGTGATTGACAGAAAAAGGCTGTTAACTGACTAACCATGTCTGGATATAATTGATCACATAAAATAGTACATGTATTCTTGGCCATTTTCCTTAAATCTCTCATTGGTTTTATTTCTTCCCTTGTAACCCTCGTAGCTAACCCTTGAAGAGATAGTCAGAACATTTTACAACCTATAGCTGTTGTCAGTCACCAATTAAGCTGACCAAGTCTTTGCCAAGTGTGACTCTTATCAGAATACTTGTCCCCAAGAGTTTACTTTATAGTTTTTACTAACAAGTTGTTAATGAATATATATATATATACATATATACATGTATATACATGTATATATATACATATACATACATACATATATATATATATATATATATATATATGTTTGAGGAGAAAGATGATGAGGAAGTGAGGAAGAACTAAGAACTAATGAGAGTATAGCAGAAGGGACAGAGAGGAACAGAAAAGAAGCTGTGTAGATAGAATGGATTTAGAAGGATAAAGTGAATGAACTAAAGAACTCAGTATGCTTACATTCAGTTGATATTCCCTCAGATTAAAATCATAGCCACTTGTATTTTCTGTTGTAGACCTTGGTAGAAATCTCCTCAGGGTAGGCACCTATAGAGAATTTGTTAATAATTATTATTCTTTCTGAAAACACTGCCATTCTTCTACTTGGTACTTTAAGAAGCATGAATTCTGTGCAGTGTATTTGTCCCATTAAGTAGTTGCTGTTGTATTCTATGGCATGCAATCGTAATTACCACAAGCAATAATATAAAGATGGTATATATTAGACATTAAATTAAATGATGTTCATACTTCTTTTATTCCTCAAGTCAGCTGTGATATGGCAGTAGTTATCCTGTATCTTTAGAAATAAGGAAAGCATATGTTAAGCAAGTGTGTTAACTTATTTCCTTAAATATATGTACACACACACACATACACACACACACACACACACACAAGATCATACCCTCCAGCTACTTTGTGAACTACCACGAACTAACTGGCCATAAATAACTACACATTATTCTCTTATATTCCTGAAAACAATATTTCTCAAAGTCTCTTCTCTTTTTGAGAATAAGGTTTTTTTTCCCCTTGCATCATCTGGTTTCTTTGATTCATAAAGCATCACTACAACCTCTGTTTCTGCTTCATATCAGTGTCTCCTTTGTGTGTCTCTTGCATTTAATGCTATTGTTAGTTTCATAGTTCACCCAGTGATCAAGAATATCACCTAAAATCTTATGCTTCACGAATCTGTTATGATCCATTTCCAAATAAAGTGACATCCACATTTGCAGGGATTTACATGTTGATATACAGTTTGAGGACCACCACTCTACTCACTGTAAGACGAGCTGTATGTCTCACAGCAGGGAAAATTAGAACTCATCTATGGTAATGCTTTAGCCAACAAGAATTAGGAAATAGTCTTTCCATAATAAAAGTGATTCACAAATCTTCCATTTATTTTTCAGTGTGTGCATAGTTCCTTTTAAAAATGCTTATTTTTGCCATTCTGAATCGCCACTGTACTTCAATAAATATAAAATCAGAAAAACAACTTTATTTGCAAATAATATAAAATCTTAGCCCAACCTTTACTGAAAATACATTGAAAAGGAAGATAGTATGAAATGAGGGCAATATAAGACTTATGCTTATAGATGCATAACAGTGATTTTACTTACATTTTTCTCACAAATTCTCTTCAGAGAAATCAACATAATAATACAAACTATATAGTACATGGGCAAGTATAAATTCTACAATTAATTTTATTGAAAAATCTTAGAAAAAATAGTGAGAATCCTTTCAAAGTCATCTGATGTCTTTGGAATAGAAAAGATAGCATAAACAAAAATTTCGAAGTGTTGATTAATAGGTATAATTTCATCCCATTTGAAATAATAAAGTTTAGTTACTTTTAGTAATTACTTACATAATAAAGTGAAGAATTATGGGCTTTAAAATTTTTGTTTTTTAATTAATTAATTAATTTGTTTGTTTTATATTCCAAATGCAGTTTCCCCTCCTTCCTCTACCCCAGTTACTCTCCAAACTCCCCTCTGCCTACTCTCCATCCACTCCTCCCTCATTTCTATTAGAAAAAGTACAAGTCTCCCATGGATGTCAACAAAACATGACATCAACTTGTATAGTAAGACTATGCACCTTGCCTTGTGTTAAGGCTGCTCAAGGCAACACTGTATGAAAAATAGGGTCACAAATGCCAGCATAGAGTCAGAAACAAGAAACAAGATAAAGTGAAAAGGAGAAGGTAAAGACAGAGAATGGTATATTAAATCTGTGAAATGTCAGATTTGATGAAAGTTATTAGACATACAATTTCAGAAAACACATATTGGAATTGAAGGCAATTAGATGAAAATAGTTTTACTTTGATTCAGTGCAACAATTTGTCTGACTCAATAAATACATATATTCATAGAAATTTGCTTAATCATAGAATGCCTTTGGAAATTAGTTATTAAAGAGTAAAGATGTCTATTGAGAAATGACACCAGTTACTGATTTTTGGCTTAAATACATATGTGCAGATATATGCACAGGTACTTTCGCACACATGTAACCACATCAACATGCACATAGACACAAAAAAGAGAGAAGATAAAAAAGCTTCAGCATAGAGTTTAGGCACTTCACACATACACACACACACAAACACACACACACACAAATAAATAGATAAATAAATGATCACATTTTTAAAAAGAACAAACTAATCAAGTTACAGTAAATGGATAAATGAGTATGTATATATATAAGTAAACTTATAAACAGAGATAATAAAGATGTTAATATATAAAAGCATTGTATATATATTCACTTATAGTGAATATATAGGCAGAATTTTAGTGCATTTGATAATGAAAAGATTATATAAAACTCAAAGGATCATAGAAGATGGATAAATTTAACTGTGATATTTATCTTTAGAGGAATTTCTAGAAAGTAGCAAGTCTGTCACAAAATTAAACAGAAACCCCTTCTAGTCTTGAGTGTGAAATGTTCTCCTCTGCTACTGGCACTGTTTAGGAGAGTTGTGGGAGGATGTTGAGGTAGATATGAAGAATCAGAGTCCTCAGATATTGTAAGTGGAAACATAAAGCTTTATGCCCTGATGAACTCTAAAAGTTGAAAATAAACTTAAGCAGAAAAGGCTTACACATGTCTGTGTAACTTAGAAAGGCTTGAGATCATATGCAAAGGCTGATGTGTGATAGGGTTCTCTGACAGCATGTATTAAGAAAATGTTTGGAAATAGAATAAAAATAAATGGCTTAAATTAGATATGTAAAATATGTATGATGACATTCTAAGATTTTCAGAAGTAAATTTCTGAACAATGTCTAGAATGTAAGAGTAGGAATATATAAATGTTCTCTTGATTTCAGTGATTTCAGGTTGAAGATAGACTGAAGTGCTGGGCAGAACATGAGAGACACTGATTATAGGACACCTTTGACAATCTCCTGTAGCAGGAATTTTAGAGAGTCTTATTAATAAAATCAAACCCAGGACCAGTTATTGGGGTGAAATGCTGGATGGACAGAGAGACAGAACAAGCCACAGCTAACCTCACCTAGCCAACTTCTCAGCTGATCTTGTTTCCTGAGACTGGAAGCCTCTGTGTCCTCATATCTAAATGACTCTCAGCTGAACTGTGCTGCTAGAAGCCTGAAAGCTTAATGAGCCAAATGCTTCTAGTTTCTGGTCCTCACGCCTTTTATACTTTTCTGCTTTCTACCACCACTCCCTGGGATTAAAGGCGTGTGTTGTGTCACCATGCCTGGCTGTTTCCAATGTGGCCTTGAACTCCACTCACACCTTTAATCCTAGCATTCCAGAGGGATTTCTACCTCTGGAATGCTAGGATTAAAGGTGTGAGTGCCACCATTTTCTAGCCTTTGTATCTAGTGGCTGTCTGTTCTCTGACCCCAGATAAATTTATTAGGGTACACAATATTTTGGGGAACACAATACAACTACAATTTCCCGCATCCTAGTCCTGGTGACGAATAATTAGGGTCCTTAATGTTTTGGGAAATTTACTTGTTATTTATTTTGACCACAAAACAGCCAGTTCTTCCTTTGATTTACAAATACAAAATTTAACAATAGTAAATTAGTATGTTGCTGTAGTGAAAGAATATTAAAGTGGGAATAATTCTCACTTGATTGCTTTAAAAGGATGTTAATTACAAAGAAATACCTTAGACTGTACTATTAGTCATTATTTCAAGTGCTCCTACATTGAAAAATACATTATCATGAAGATTGAGAAGATGGATGTTGGATATTGTTTTTAGAATTTTCCCTGCCATATAGTTTGCTCTAGTACTGAAAGCAATGAATATTGGCAAAGTTTACTATATTTGGTTGATGTTTTCTAGCTTTATGTTGTTTAAACAATAAAAATATAAGACACACTGCATTTCTATATTCTGGCCTGTAATGACAAGAGAAATCATAGTTACTTTAAAATAATGCACATGTATGTCTTAATGATTATCCATTGAAGTTATTAGCTATTATTATTTGCCATATCTCCTATCAGTGTTCTTGTTAATATTATGTATTGTCATTCCATCTTATCCAGTGAAGAGCACACCCATTGGTTGTCCAGTGCCTAAAATATAGCTCTGAAATTATATATATATGTAATATTGCACAGATAGAGATTATATTTCAGAATATACATACAAGCATGCAATAATAAGTAGTGAAAAGAGAGGCCATGTATTTGAAGGAGAGTGGAAGGGGGTCTATGAGAGGGTTTGCAAGGAGGAAAAGGATGATATAAATGTTGTAATTAAATTATAATCTCAAACATAAAACATGCATAAAGTGAGTAAATTCACATAGGCATACTGTAGGTATGAAAATAAAAGTGGTACAGAACCAACATAACTGTTCAAATACATATTTTTATCCTTCTCAATTAACAATGATATTTCCATAACCACATAGATAGGCAGGCAGAGGAAAAGACAAAGTGAAAATCGGCAGTCTGGAACACACACATGAAGAAAATTCTTTTCCAGTTTGTATCTTGACTAGCCATAGCAACAGTCATCACGGAGTTATTACTCGGAATGCAATATTATATGGCATCAAGTGAACACTTCTTATTTCTCAAATATGAGGCTCTATTTAGTTTTTATTTTTTATCTAGAATTTACTTGCTTAAGTAATCAGAATACATCTCTCAATAAAAATCAGGCAATTCATGTGTGCATGTATGTGTGCTGGAAGGGGTAAAACACTGTTTTGCCAGCTTTAGAACATCTATCATCTTATAACTTTCATTCATGTCAACATAAATAAATCATCAGTTTCTTTTTCTATCAATAATGTCTTTAGGAAAATTCCCAAATCCTGTTTCATGACTTGCTTGCGTCAAGTCATATCCATCAACTGAAGCAGCTCGGTGGAAAGAAATGTCACTGTGTGTTTTAAAGGCAAAAATCGGACTTGGCTCTGTCTCACGTCCCTCTTGTTACCCTCATTCTACTGATATACTGAGTGATGAACCATAGACTGAGGAAAGAGATGGGAAGTTTACCAGACAATGCAGTTCTTAAGATTCAATTCAATAATGTGAAAATATCCAGTCAAATGTGATATAGTGATTATTATTGGGAATAAGGAGAACAAATTGGTATTTACAAATCACAATAGCACAACAGCAGCAAATAGAACAGTTAGTGCTGGAAAGACAATAATAAATATTAAAATTATACCATTTTTTTCTAATGGCTAATTCAGGTCCAATTCTTCCTAATATTTATATTTATTTATTTTTCCTTATTTCAGATATATCTCTTTGTGTTGGTGCATGCACTATTTATAATTTGAAATTAAACTACTAAAGTAGAAAAGGAAAAAGAGGTCTATCTCCCTACCTCGACTAACCACACCTTGGTTAATAACAGGATAAATTATAAACATTTTCTTTTTTCTTTCTCTATGTGTGGTTAGGACATAATGGAAAATTTTTGATGATTAATATCTATGTATCCAAATATCAAATCTTAAATTTTAATGTCAGGATTCAACCTCAAATATATTACATAGATTTTAATTTTATTTACTGTGGCTGTCAATATAGTCTTATTACTCTATTTCATTTTTGATTTTTAATGAAGTACCTGTGAGTTATGATGTGGAAAAATGTCAGGATGAGAAAATGATGCTTGCCATTTTTTCCCAGCTGTGACATTTCAGTATTATGAGCTATACTTCACAAGGTCAGGAATATATGACCTCCTCTGATGCACTCATTATGCCTCAATTCCAAATATGAAGCCAGGGAAAGGAGTATAAACTTAAAGGCTCGCTGGGCATGGGTTTGTAAAGTGTGTTGCCTAGAAGAACATGCAATGGCTATTACTTGCTAGATTTTGTGGTTAAAAATACGTTGGAAATAAATTTGTCTTCTTAATGCCCTTTATGAGCAAGAAGACAGATGGGCCATCTTAAAAACAAAATCACTGATTTTATGGACTAAAACTTGATGAAAGATAATTTAAATAACATTGCAAAGGTCTGCCACTGGTTTATTTACTCTTGGAAATGAGTCTATTATCTCATTATGTATCTTCCATTTCTACCACTTACCTGTTAAATATCAAACATTTGAGCAGAAAAATCATTCCATCTTGAGAAGTTATATTTCACTTTAGTTTTGGTAAAATTGACACCTTTCTTCACATCCAAGGTTATCTTCTTAAATATAATCATTATCTTTACCTTTGAAGAAAATCCATAGAATTTGGCTCCAAAATAAAAAAAAAACTCAGGACAAGAAATAGCAGGTGCCAAGTGGAGTTTGTACAACTCAGGGATGAGCTCATAATTAAACAAGATGTCCTAGACAAGTCTATCCCAAATTAATAAAATTTCAGTAAACCATAACACATTCAAGCATAATAAAATCAGTCTTCCAAAATATTAGCAACTAATTTTGGGGATATGTTTCTCCACATGTATATCTGTGGTGGCATGTTTAGTGAGGCTTTATTCAAGAAGTAAGAGTCAACGTAAATATTGTCTGCAGTGACCCATATAGTAAATTTGTAAACTGACTAAAACAGGGAAATGGAAGAAGCCTGATGAGCCCCAACAGTCATTGATTTCTGCTTCCTAACTTGGATGCAATATGACCATCCACATCATGCTTCTAAACCTTCCACCCATGAAGAACAGCATCACTTCAAGCTATGAACCAAAATACACCCTTCTATGCAAAATAAAAAAAAAAATGAAAGAAAGACTATAGGTATCTGATACATTATTTATTAAAATATGAAAACCTTTAAGTATGTAGATGAAGTAATACTGAAATTGTGAAACAGGAAGTATGAACAGTGTAAACATTTCCAGATAGTACTGCACTTTCTATGGTGTGATTTTATAAAGAGAGTGGAGTGCATGTTTGATATTGTGACCATTTTAAAGATTATTAGTAAGAAAATCTAAGAAGTGAAGGGAAGGATTACTATAAATCACAGAGTGGGCAGAAAATATTTGCTGACTATTTATCCAATATGTTATTAATATTCAAAATATATAAAACACAAAAATGTAAACACCAAAAGAACACAATGTCTAAGAAATAAGTGAGCCAGGCGGTGGTGGTACATGTCTTTAATCCAGCACTCGGGAGGCAGAGGCAGGCTGATCTTTGTGAGTTCGAGGCCAGCCTGGTCTACAGAGTGAGTTCCAAGAAAGGCATAAAGCTACACAGAGAAACCCTGTCTCGAAAAACAAAACAAAACAAAACAAAAAAAGATCTGGTATTACAAGTGTGTCACCATTTCTAGTTGGCTTTCTACTTTACGTAGCAACTTGATATATTTGGGGGTTGGGGATTTAGCTCAGTGGTACAGCGCTTGCCTCGCAAGCACAAGGCCCTGGGTTCGGTCCTCAGATCTGGAAAAAATAAAAAGAAATGAACTGTTTAAATAAGATTCCATTTTTAATGTATGGACACATTTCTAGTGAAAAATTCAAATGGGTGACAAACTGGGGAAAAGATATTTAATATGTTTAGCCTTCAGAAAAAAATGTAAGTCAGAACATACTGAGATTCTATCCATCCCAATTAGATTGATTATCACAAAAAATTCATAAGGCTTCAACTCTACACAAAGAATTGAAGACGACTAAGAAATACTTTCAATGGGAGAAATAGTATACCCCAGGGAAGAGCACTCAATTTGTTATCCAATACCATAAGTAGCAAAGAGACTGAACATATTAAATTTAAGAACATACATGTATATACAACGATGTATTTTACTAAAATTAGTAACAAAAGATGCCATGCATTTGAAAGAGCAATGGAGGTGTCAGGAGAGAGGGAAACCTAGGAGAAATTATATAACTGTATTATCATCTCAAAAAAAAAATCAAAAGAAATTGTATACAAAAAAGAATGACAAAATACTGACAAGGATCTGGTAAAAAACATGAACCTAATATACATAGAGAGGATGTTATTATTATAGACATGATGGAACTGAATGTGGAGTTTCCCCCAAAGAAATAAAATATGGAACTATGATATTAAAAACTATGTGAAATTCATGGGTTTATACTTAAAGAATCAGCACATAGAACAGAAACACTCACGCCAATGATTATTGCAGCACTGTTTACAAAATCAAATCACAGATTCAGCCTAAATATCCATATATGGATGACAGGCTATAGAAAATGCTGTGTATCATGCTGCTGTTAAGAAGAGTAAAAACTGTCATTTTCAGGGAAATTAGGTGGAACTAAAGATAAAAATTTCTATCTCATATTGGAAATAGTAATGTTTAAATACGTAAGAATTGCAATGACACTATTAAATGTCATGAAGTTGACCAGTAGGAGTAGAAAGAAGGGTAAATGTGGATAATGGGGTATACATATGATAAAAACATCATGCATATGTTTGAAAATGCCATAGTGCAAGCCAAAATTATGAACATCAATTGTTCATAAATTAAAAAGTATTTTAAAGATGGCCACCCTGATTAAATGTCTATGTGCAACAACATTTACATAAGAAGACTGTTGGAGCAGAGCCCAAGGGAAATTGAGGGATAGACAGAACAAAGATAGAAATGGATGTCTCAGGACAGTCAAAGATTTGGTTAAGGTACTAGGGATCCAGCTCCATGATAGAAGGTTTGCTGCCCTGTGTTCAGTTTCTGGTATCTCAAAAATAAATAAGATATGAACAAACAAAGAAATAAGATTGGCAGGAGTGACATCGGTCCATAGGAATAACTAATAGTGAATCAAAGTCAGTATGGAGACACTGTCCTGGTTTGTATTTCACATGGACATTTCATATCTAGAAGTTGAGATCTGTTTGCTTTGATACGTAGTATTGAAACAGTAGTCTTGATTTGATAAAGAGAGATACACCCATCTAAAAAAAATAGGCAAGTTTAGTGCAAATTGTTCATTCAATCCATTTTCAATGTGGTGCTGCTGCTGATTTCTAGAATTAGTGTAGATTTAAAGGTTAAGAGCAGCTCTCCAGAAGATGTCGTTTCTTCTCAGCTTAGGAGTTGCTCAGGCAGTTTGCATTTCTCACAAATAGCAATGTATTTCAGTTTTTTCTTCTCCTTTCCAGGCTCATTAGCTCATACAACCAACTCACATCATTCTGGAAACTTGCTTTATGTTAAGGTCTATTATGAAAATACAGACCAGGAACCATTTCAAAGAAAGTGAGAGCTGAATGGAAATCTTCAGTGGCCTTATCCATAGTTTCTTCATCTTCCTCTACCATGGATTAGGCAGGGTCAAGTTACATCTCTCTCCTCATACACCAATGAGTTCTCTATCACAGAAGCTCTGCTAACTTCTCATGCACAGTTATTGGGTTTTTATTATAGTGGTGTGAGAGGGTGGAGTCACTGGACTCAGTCTCCAACTTGTTTTCAACCTCGAGGTTGAAAGAATATCTTCTGGCTCAAGGCTTTAGTCCTCTAATTACATACTCAGTTCCTCTGGCCAGATCTCATACTGAAATGATCATCTCATCATACTGTCATGAGACATCTTGCCGAAACACAGTGAGAAATTGTCTCAAGGGCTCAGTGTGAATAATTGAAACTCTCATGTCATTTGCACAAAGTCTGAATTTGTCATTGTTACTGGGGCATCCCCAGACAAGACAGTAATGCCCGTGCATCAAGGGTGCAGAGATAAACCACTATGGAGATAATTTCAGGTAACAGCATCTGCTTCATTACACATGAGCAAGCATTTATATAGAGGAAGTCTATCTACTGTGGTTAGCACATTACCTCCGATTGGGTAGTGAGAGTTCATACTACCAGGGGTTCTATGCAGAAGAAACACCTGAAAGGAAACTTGGAGAGTGCAGATTCACCCACAGGCCAGCTATTAGCTACTCATGCTCCTTCAGAATCCAGTGTTCTGATTACTGAAAAGACTCAGGAACATAGTGTGCCATGCTTATTACTTAGAAATGGTATGAAAGTGGACTGGCTGCCAGGTCATGCTTGTATTTTCTCCTACATAAATTCTCTGTCCCCTAAAATTGAGCACAAAAAGCAAACATTTTGTTTACTAACATGAAAATATAAGAACTATGTGGATATCTTTCCTTGTGGGAGGCCCTAATGTCTTTGATGAAGAGACTTTACAGAGGATTGGGTAGGCAGAATATTGTTGGTGAAGCATCAAAAAAAAAAAGATGCCATGGAAAAACTACAGGAGACAGAGTGTGTGGAATACCAGAAAATACAAAGTTTAAAAAATTGTTTTATGATTTAACTGTGGTATGTAGGAGATATGTGGGGATAGGAAAGAACTGACAATGTATTTCCTAATTCAAATTTTCATGAAAAGAACAGATTCAATGTGGTATAGATGCTGTACACACTAGAGGATTGCAGAGAAGTCTGGGATGCCTTTCCAACCTCTGCCAAAGTTGATGCACAGTGTAGAAGAGGTTCAAAGAAAACAGTTATTGGCCTCTGAAAAACAAAACATTTCCACCTTCCACACAAACACTATTTCTCATATCCATTTCTCTTAGCTAATGTTTCATATACAGAAAGTATACATTATATTATATACTTACTTGTGACTTTCCTCTTGAACTTAATAAATATCTTAATCATTTCGAGTAAATCATTTTAAAGAAGGAAAGTCCTTTATTATGTATAGTTTTCAAAATATTTTATTATATAGCCATTCATTTCTTTAACAGTAGGAACTTACTCTGAGAAATGTATAGTTAAGCAGTTGCATCATTATCAGATATCATAGTGGGCAAACATACATCTATGTGCACAATGTCACTAGGCTACATATTTTCGGGAGTATAGCATTTTAGGCATCTTCTAGTTATCAAACGATAGCTCTGTGATGCATGACTGTGCATGGTTTGTCTCAGACAAAGTTAGGTTGTTGCACCTGCCCTTGGTGATAGACTGATGTTGGGCCCACAGTTGCAATACACACAAAATGGTAATTGAAACCCACACTTTTTCAGTTTATAATTTCTCCTCTCCTTCCCTTTACTCATTTACATTACATTCCTGTTTGTGCTGAGAACCTCACTTCATATGCAGTTTTACATTCATAACCCAACTAGAACATGGTAAATATTTTAAACCAACTCAGCTGTGCCTAAACAGGGAAATGAAGTGTTTAGATGAACTAGTCCTATGAGATGTCCTCACTTTCACCTTTCCACTGGTTCACGTGTATCCTTGATATTTGTGTGTGTGTGTGTGTGTGTGTGTGTGTGTGTGTGTGTGTGTGATCATGCCAAGGGGAACTCAATAGAGAGCTGAGGCATCTCGCTGTTAAGATCTATTCTGAAATTCAGAAGCCTTCTCGGTAACAATATGTCTTCTTGCTTTTCCATTTAGGATCCAGGTGTTAAACTCTGAAGGGTGCTACCTTTAACCTTCAGTTCAGAAACATGCACCTGATGCCCACCCCCGAACAGGCAAACTGCTAGGGAGATCTTAAAATCATCCAATTAAATGTAAGTGTAGATGCCAGTTCCAATTTATAAGAAAGGACAGTTGTTATTTCCATGCTAACATATTCTAAACAGTGGGAGGATTTTAAGTAAACCAGCCCAGAATTTGGTGCACGTTTTAGTTAAAATATTCTCTTAATTTCAAGTATCAGATTTATTTAATTTATATTTCTCATGCCTCGAGTAGTCAAAATTTATTTGAAAAAATGTGCAGACAGTAGTCATAAACTATAAGGAAAAGAGTGATTCATTAACACCATGATGTGTTCATATTGACCTGCTTCTGACCTAAAAGGGTTGAGTGTGCCATTTCTGATGATCAAGAATTACCTTCTCTACTTCCTGTCCTATTGTGGTCCCCCTCTGGTTTTTATTTCCCATGTCAAACAAAAATGAAGAGGGGAAGGAACAATAAACAGATTGCCAAGTGCCTGAATTACTATCATTATAATAGAAACAAAATTAATAGGAAAGATCTTGATTTTATTTGAACACTTTTACTGCTTTCTGTTCATGATTGTGCTGTGAATTTTATCCTCATAGGCTTCTTTTGAGCTATAGATGTTCCATAATAACTAAAGCTTCTTTGGAAACAAATCACACCAGCATCCACTGAGCAAGTCTTTCAAGCCATATCTCTAGGTATATCACAGTTCTGATCCTTATGACCCTTTAAAGTGTCTTTCCAAAGAGTTAATAGAGAACAGATGTTTCTGGAGACAACAGCTGCTACAATTAAACAAATGGGAAAAATTGGCGAATGAAGACCCAGCTACTCTTTAAATAGACCATTCAAAGCTTTGAAATCAGCAAGAAGTTCTGAAAAGGTCAAAGAGATACACAACCGTGACTATTGCACACACAAATTCATTAACTTGCAGAAAACAACTTTCACTCAAACAAAAATTGTCAAGTGTTCATTCAAAGTAGTTCAGCAATTATAACTATGGGAAGCAAGCTTTTTTGTTCTGCAGAAATAAAGTCCAGTCTATAGGATTTTCAAATTTGTATCCTATGTTTCTTAGCCAGCAGCAGTATTTTCCTGATTGCTTATTAGGTCCAAATCTAATGATGAAGATGCAAATATTTTTCTCATCCTTTTTTCCCCTATAACTTTAGTTTATGCTGGTATTAAAGATGTAAAGTAATAGCTGCTATGAAAAGAAATGTAGAAATCATACTCCTTAGCAAGGGAATGGAATGTTATGAAAAGGTGATAATTGATTTGGTTTTGAAGAATGGGGATAAAATATTGATAACAAGAGCAATTACACAAGAAGAAAAACTGAACATCACATAGACTTGTGTTAGGACATGAACATGCCAAGGAATATCTATGGAGAATGCAGATCACAAATGCTATTGTGTATCAGAGTTATCACCAAGAATTCTTATTAAACCAAGTTCATGTAGCATCATTCTGGATAACAGGGTACAGGAACTCTGAGATAGTTTCTGGTATCTTCTATTTACTTAACACTTTTTGGAACTCTGAAGAAGTCAGTGAATAGAATGTACGTTTCTTGAGCTTTTTTTTTTTTTTTTTTTTTTTTTTTGAGACATGACTTTTCTGTGTAACAATCATGGCTGTCCTGAAGCTTGCTTTGTAGACAAGATTGGCCTAGAACTCACTGAGATCCACCTGCCTCTGCCTCCTGAGTGCTGGCTTTAAAGGCATGCATCACCATGCCTGGCTCTTGAGACCCATTTTTAAACAAGTGCTTTCTGAAGAGTGGTCTGTGGACCAGTATCACTATATTCTTTCTGGGTAACTTGTTATAAATACCAATTTGGGGATCAACACCATATTGGCTATAACTCTTGGAGTGGAATTAAAGTTCCTGTGTTTTAATAAACCCATAAGAGGATTTTGAACCATGATGAAGTTTAAAAAGCATTGCTTAGAAGTGTGAAGATCCCAGCGGACTATTTATTCTAAGCAATTTCACCCATTGTAATCTCAAAATGGCTTATATATAGAACTCCCAGCACAGAAACTATTAACAAAATTCATACTTTATTATTGATATTTTATTTGTTATTCAAAAGTGTAAAATAAAATTACCAGGGCACTAAAGTATAGACCGTATATTATGGCTGGCTTCATTCTGGCAGCCTCGTTCTAGTTTCTGTACATGTCATAGAATATAAATTTGAATTAGGACATAGTTTAATGATAAATTTCCCGAATTACAGTTCTTTATCAGGAGAACTTGATTTTTTTCTACCTTGTTTTCATTAATTATATGGACAGACTTTTCACATCGTTTGTATGGTCTGTTTTAATTCATCATTATGTGAAGTTATGAGAGCAAATTAGCAATGAGGGCTTATTCAAAGTCACCATGTCTCTTCCTCACAACATCATCAGCATTAGTTATAGTTTATTTTCTTGATGATAACCACCGGAATATGGTAGAATCTCAAAATACCTTTTATTTTCATTTCCATGGTTGGTAAGGATATTGAAATTTTTAATATATGTATTTATAGTGTCTGAAGAGATGGCTCAGCAGTTAAGAGTACTGGATACCCTTCCAGAGTACCTGGGTTCAGTTGCCAGGAGCTACATGGCAGCTCCCAGCTGTCCAGAACTTGATTCTTAGGGGATCCAACACTCTTCTTTCTCCCACAGGTACTAGACCTGCACGTGGTGTTCAGACATATATGTAGATAAACACCTGCACACATAAATTAGTAAGATATATATATAGTAATTTTTGTTTCTTCTTTTAATAACTGGTTATTTGGTGGAATTGTATAGGAGTGTATCCACTCTGGAAATCAGAATAGATGCGCTGCAAGAGATTAAGACTATAACTGCCACATGATCCAGCTTTTCGATCCCTGGGCATTTTCCCAAAGAACTCATACTACAGAAATACTTGCATATCCATATTTATTGCTGCACATGGAAATAGGACCCTCTTCTCTGTCTGTCAACAGACAAATGGAAAATGAAAATTGCAGCATATATACATAATAAAATTGTATTTAACTTTCAAAATAGCTGAAGTTAAGGTTTCTTTTAGGAAAATTGAAAGAACTAGAAGGTATTATGTAATGGTATGCAGCCCTAGGGTAAAAAAAAAATCACATGTTCTTCCCTATAGTGAATACTCCCTTTTGTGTTTGTATGTATGTGAACAGTGATTTTGAGAGTGAACACAGATCATGAAACTACATGGAAGAAAATGAAAGGGAACAAGAAGTGTTGAAGTTTGGGAGAGTGGTCAACTGTGGAGTTAAAGAAGAATCGAAGTTGCTGGGTTTCTGAGGGTAGCAGAGAAGTAGGACAGAGGACAGGGAGAGTGATTGAGTAGGGAAGAAGTGGTCTAAAGGAAACAAGAACCAAATTTGTTTGAAAAATAGCACAATTAAATCTAATTCTTTGTGAGCTAATAAATAAATTACAAAATCTCAATTAGCAGATGAAAATTATTTCCACTGCGAATGAAAGCAATATAAGAAATAGTATTTAATCTTTACATTATTCAAAGCCTTCCAGTGACTACAGAGCTGTAACCTTAAACACATTCCCTTCTACATATATGGAACATAATTTTGGTCTTTTTTTCTTAACTATGGAGAAAACATTCTTGATAAGTATGAAGTTATAATTCTGGTAATATTAAAAAGAATGTGGTTAAGGACAAGTTCTATTACAGTGATTTTCCTCATTTGGGGGGTTATGATGTATTGCATAAGAATAAACTCACAAGTTATATTGTCTTTTTCTTCACTATAATTTACCAAATAGTCTTGATTTTCCTTGATGAACACTGACATAAACAGTATCTTTTTTTTCAAATGTAATCACTTGCATTAACTCAGATAATACTTATATATCACCCAGTTACAAATCTTGCTATGCAATATATGTAAATAATCCATCTATATAATAAGATAAAGTAACCTTAATCATCTATATCTACTTTTAGTTGTATAGTGTAAATTGTGGAATTCCTATTCTGGTGTTAAAGAACCTAAGTGGAATTTAAAGGGATTCAAATTGTCCTTATGGGCTTTGGAGGCAGAGATGCAGATAGGCATAGAAACAGTTAAGAAAAATTTATTAAATACACCAGATGTGGAGCTGTTGGAGACTCAGACAATTTGTAGGGTACTGAGTTGAGGTGGCTGATGCATCAAAACTGAGGTAAAAGCCCATACAGACCAGGAGCAGGATGTGTCTAGATGAGCAGATGTCAAGGCTATGTGAGTAAACCACTCCAGCAGCTGTGAGCTGAAGCAGCAGGGACAGCTAAGTGCTTCCTGCATAATGGTTCCTTGATGCACATACTGGGTGGTCAAGTGACAGGTAAAGGGACTGCATCCATTCCAGTGTTAGTTATCCTTGACCTTCTAGGGTCCAGGTAAAGTTCTGCACTTTTGTTTATTCACTATGCTCCATAACTTCTTGATCTATTTTAAAATATTGTTTGAATATTCTTATGTGCTCATAGATCCCAGGTCAACTGTGAAAAAAATTTATAGGTGGTACCATTTTCATTTTCGGAATGAGTTATCCTTCAGTCTGCACTTCCTGTGTGGTGCAGGGTAGGTGGTGATGTCTATCTATACAATGAGATGCTGAGGCATCCTTCCTCTGTACTCCCATCCAAAGTGTAGATACATGCCACCTGTCAAATGATGTCACCTGAGGAAAGACAGAGACTGAAAGTCAGTGTTTTACCCAATAGGAAGTAACTTAGAGCAGTAACAACGTGACCTCCACAAACACAAGCATAAAATAATGATAAACATTAGTTTTAACAACTCCAAAGTCATCAGTACATGCTCTGTTCATGCACTGAAATTTTGCACTGTACCTCAAAGTGTATAAAACTACATATACTATGTTGATCAAAGCATCAAAATACCAAAAGGCTAAATTTTAAACTACTTTTATTTTACCATTGTACATTGTATAACATATAGAACTGTCATCCTGTCTCATATATTTGACAAATTAAAATAATAAAGAATAATGTTTTAAATTCAGAATGTACTTACAGTATTAGGAGTGACAATTTTAAAAGAAAGAAATATTTGTTAATATAACAACATATGCTATGTTTCAATGATCACTTTGATAAGTAATAACATCTATGTAAAGTTACCTCACAAGAATGTCTGCATTCAAGGAACGGATGTCAAGCCATGAGACAATCATAACCATTCTATTTATTCTTTAATAGGTCAAATTTATTTTATCTGACAAAGTCCAGACAGCATTAAAAACCCCAGGAATAAAAAAAAATAAGGAGGAAGAAGTAAATAGAATTTTACTTCTACCTGAGCAGAACCTTTTTATGGATAGCATCTTTATTGGTCTTCAGCATAAATCTCTCAAGTAAACTGCTGTTTTTATATTTTATATTTATTTTAACAGGAGCTGTAGTGAGCCCTGCTTAACTTTTTTAGTAGATTCAGAGCTCTGGATTGAAATGGAATTACAGAATGTAGTTGTTTATTTAAATGATAGTCAAATGCATGACCACGATCATAATAAAAACTGAAAGGCACTTATGACCTATGCTCGTTTTATCTTTTGACTCTACATCTTGAAGTTAGTGAAAAATTTGGTGCTTCCCACCCACATGACAACTCAGATTATAAATGTAGACAGTCATTGCCTTTAAGAAGTTGTGATTTTTTTTTGCAAGACAGGGTTTCTCTGTGTTATTTTGGTTCCTGTCCTGCATCTTACTCTGTAGACCAGGCTGGCCTCAAACCCACAGAGATCCACCTGGCACTGCCTCCTGAGTGCTGGGATTAAAGGAATGTGTCAGCACTGCATGGCAAGAAGTTGTGATTTTGAAATGTCCACACGGAGCACACAGGCTACCTCTGTCATGTTATTCAAGAATGGTGTTTTTCTGCTGGGGGATGTCTTTCTGTATGCTGCAAATATGTGTTGCCATAATTGATTAATAAAGAAGCTGCTCTGAGCTACAACAGTCAGGTTATAGCCAGCAGGAAATCCAGGAGAGAGACCGGAAGAAGAAAGGTAGAGGAGAGGAGATGCTGGCCACTGTGGAAGGAGCAGAAAGATGCCAGCAGACAAGGTAATGCCATGACCACGTGGCAACTTACAGATTAATAGAAATGGGTTAATTTAAAACATAAGAGTTAGCTAACAAGAGTCCTGCCATAGACCACAGAGTCTGTAAATAATATAAGCCCCTGTGTGTGTGTGTGTGTGTGTGTGTGTGTGTGTGTGTGTGTGTGTGTGTGTGTGTGTGTGTGTGTTTAATTGGGGCCAAGCAGCTGTGAGATGTGGGTAGGAGAGATTCATCCAGACCGCAGGGCCGGGCAGGATGGAAGAAAAACCTTCGACTACATTTTCCACTGTGTGTCAGACAAATAGACATATTTTGGCTTCTGTCTTGATATTTAACTATAGTATGCAGTGTTATACATCTACTGGAGTATATTTGAGATATTTACAACATAATCTTATCATGGTTCCACCTTGCCCAACTCCTCTCAGATCTGTCCCACTTCCACGCCCTTTCTTTATCTCTCTCCTTATACTCAAACAGGCAAACAAAGGCAAGCAAACAAACAAACAAATGATAATTTAAAAGTAAAAATGCAAGAACTACACATTCATAAAACCACAAATTTGGAAACCATAATATATTAGCAAAAGGTTCTGAGACAAAAACAAAAATACCTAAGGAAAGCAATATGAGCCAAAATGTTTACAAAAATACTACTGAGTTTGTTTTGTGTAGGGATCTACTGCTGGCTTAGGGGACCCCTTAAGGGTGGTTAATAATCCTAGTGAAAATCCATTGGAATTAGCCTATTGTTTATTCTGTATAACATTTTGCGTTTATCATTATTCTAAACTCCAGGAGACATTGAAGCATTGTTTTAGTGTTCTCCTTACTCATTCACTTCAATTACTCACCAATTGCTTTGAAAGCCTGTCCTAATGTGATGCTTTAGCTGCTCACCACGGCCAAGAGTAATTCTTCTGACTTGTTCACCTTTATAGCAAAAGTGAAGTATAGTAAACTATACCCTGTTACGTATGTGTGACCTATCCAGTGGTTTTGGGTTTTATGACCTAGGCATCTCTTAATTTTGCTTCTTTCACATCCATTCTGTGGAAGGCACCTCATATATGACTCAAAAATATTTTATATCATGTCAGTTTGTATTTCCTAAGAGTCAGAATTTGCAACAAAACTTAATGTGCAGATATTGGATAGAGAAAGCTCCCTTGTGCAACTTTTCTGAAATAGAAGGAAACAGTAGAATTCAGTCAAGGGGAAATTGGGATGGAGTTAATGCCCTGTTAAAATTTTTAGTCAGTGCAGACAGAGCTAGGTCAATCTACACAGGCCCTTGCTTAGGCAAGAGGAAAAGGAAAATAAATA
Organism: Peromyscus maniculatus bairdii; assembly: GCF_049852395.1. Lineage (NCBI taxonomy): Eukaryota > Metazoa > Chordata > Mammalia > Rodentia > Cricetidae > Peromyscus > Peromyscus maniculatus. The sequence continues at coordinate 74,161,240 of NC_134861.1, forward strand.
CTTCTGTCCATTAGGCACAAACTATAGGTTTCGATAAGAAGGGTTCTGGCCTTGGCAAAATTTACCACCTACATCCCAGGAAGCCACATAAGAAGACAGAGCTGAGTGTTTTATTAACAGTGTGCCTAGCAGCTAAGAAAATATTTTCTTCTTTTTTTTCTGTTCTGAAAGGGCACTGGGAAAAAGTGCATCAAATTTTATTCCTCCATTACACTATTCACCCACAGACTTATTCTTGGTGTAAATCTCAGATGCAGCAACTTTCAGGAATAAAGAAGCAAATATATGCTGTGCATGTGCAAAGATGAAAACAAAATAGAAGGCCAGGGAGATGGTTCAGCAGTTAAGGGCACTTGTTGCTCTTCAGTGATTCTTGAGTTTGGTTACCAGAACCTTTATCAGACAGTTAATAATCCACTGTAACTACAACCCTGGGAGTTCTTAGGTCCTCTTCTGGCCTCTCTGAGCACTCACGCACATGTCATACACACATGCACACACACACACACACACACACACACACACACACACACATGCTTTACATCTAAAAAAAATAATGTTATAAAATGTATATGTTGTCTTACCATAAATCTACTTTAGAGGAAAAATAATCTATATGACATTTTTATAACATAGTATTCATAGAACATTATTTGATGTACTTATATTGTACATTGTTTTATCCTGAAGTTTTGTTTTCATTACATAATTCTGTGCTATGTAAAGACTATGTCTGAGTAAAAATCATTGCTTATATTTTCTAAAGAGATTTACAATTTTTGAGATTTATTTAACTATTTTAAATGCACAAAGTACATCATTGTGTTATCATTTTGATCTATGCAGCTAATTAGAATTTAAATTCTATTTTAAAAGCCACGTTTTATCTTTAACAATACAGAAATTGGACTCTGCTGACTCCCCATGGGAGACATTGATTTGGGGCGTGTGGGGATGTGGGGTGGCTTGGGAGGGAGAGCTGGAGTGTGGGAGGAGAGAAGAGGGAGGAATCTGTGGGTGGTATGTAGAGTGAGTAGAAAATTTATTAACAAAGAAAAATGAAAAGAAAAAAACAAAGTTGTGTATGTTCTGCTTCTCATGGAACAACAGAAATTAAACATTTTTAAAAAATACAGAATTAGTGGTAAATTTCTAAACAACAAAGTTTTCATATCTTTAAATTTCTTCCCTGTAATTCAAAGAACAGCAAACTCCTTTGTCTAAGTTGCTTGATTGGTGCTATTTATGGAACTTAATATGAAATTATATAATTTTCTCCTTGGATATTTGTCATGCCTAGTATTCTAGCAAATGACTTACCAGAATACTCCACGTGTACTTTTCATGCATTTGCAATTTAGCATTGACTTAAATTACTTTCAGATCATGCAGGAAAACTAAACTGTATGAAAAACAATGTCCACCATATTTGCTTTAAATCCAAAGGGACATAAAGCTTTTGCTTTTTTCATGCTTTCAACTTTTTCTCCTCTTTCTCCCTTTTATATTAAAAATAGAATTTTGTGACAAATAAAATATAGTATCTAATTAGATAAGCATCAACTATAAACTATCTTGCCTAGGGAAAACAAAGCAAAACCTTTCTGCTTCCTGTATTCCCCTGCAGCATAGCTTTTCCATCCAGATCTGTCTATTTAGGCAGAAGTGTAGCTTGGATATCATTACCAACCCTCTATTCTCTCCAAACTATGCTGCCAGTGCTGTAGAGTGTGGTGGTATTGTGTTCCCCAAAATATTGTGTACTCTAATAAATTTATCTGGGGTCAGAGAACAGACAGCCACTAAATACAAAGGCTAAAAAATGGTGGCACTCACACCTTTAATCCTAGCATTCCAGAGATAGAAATCCCTCTGGATCTCTGTGAGTTCAAAGCCACATTGGAAATAGTCAAGCATGGTGACACACGCCTTTAATCCCAGAAAGCCAGCCTTTAATCCCAGGGAATAGTGGTAGAAAGCAGAAAGATATATAAGGCGTGAGGACCAGAAACTAGAAGCTTTTGGCTGGTTAATCATTCAGGCTTTTGAGCAGTAATTCAGCTGAGACCCATTCCGGATGAGGACTCAGAGGCCTCCAGTCTGAGGAAACAAGACCAGCTGAGAAGTTGGCCAGGTGAGGTTAGCTGTGGCTTGTTCTGTCTCTCTGATCTACCAGCATGGACCCCAATAACTCGCCTCGGGTTTGATTTTATTAATAAGAACTTTTAAGATTCCTGCTACAGTAGAGCACATGTACCATGGATACACAAATATCACTACCTGGATTTCTGGATTTCTGAAGAATTCTCAAAATACCCAACAGAGAATTGGTCTAGGGGTAGGCCCATCCTCAGAGTAATACTCAGTAGGACATAGAGTAAGCGTTCCTCGAACTCAGTTCGGCATACTTAAAGAAAATGAATCATGGGCAATGTCTGGAGTTAATTTGTAGGCACTGCTGTCCACAAACTCCAGAAATATAAAGGTGTAAATATAACTATGTAGATAAAAATGGCAAGAGGTAGAGGGTGATGAACTCCAAACAGTGCTATGTCTCAATGTCTCCTGAGCCTTAAAGACCCAACTTGTGTTCAGAAGGCCATGGAGTCAAAGACTTCTCTTAAGTTTCAGGAGGTGTTAATGTTAGACTTGCTTGTTTTGGATGGTTTCTAGAATTCTCATGTCTTTTTCTGGCTTATTCTGCCTTTCAGATGAGAATGTCTGATGACAAATTATATTTTAGTAAGACAGTGTGTTTAACCTCCCAGATGAATAGTTAGAAACAAATACTCATGAAGAACTCTCTCCAAATTGTACCCATCTCCAACTCAGAGATTTTGGTGGATGATAGCATGAATGAAGATCCCTGTGGCTGCTGGAATGGAAAGAATATATACTCCCCATGGGAGACCTTGCCTTGGAGGACATAGGGATGGGGGTGGCTTGGAGGGGAGAAGGCTTGGGGGCGGGAGGAGAGAGGGACAGAGGAATCTGTGGTTGGTATGTAAAATGAATAGAAAATCTCCTAATAAAAAAAAGAACATAGCTTATTTGTAAGAAGAGGAATTTTTCAAATTAGGTCAATGGAAATATGGTTAGTATATCTCCTAAATTTCAATTTCAAACTTGATCTCCATTTTGACATCAATGGTGAAATAGGTGATGAAGTTATCAACTCATGAAGGCAGACTTCTCTGAACTGATTGGGATCTGGTAAAATGAATAGAAGCAACTTCTGTAGGTCCTTTATTCACCCGTGCTTATCTGCCATGTAAATGTAGATTATTGCTCCCATTTCCTTTCTGTCACTTCTGTCATATGCAGAAATTTAGACAATGTCACCCAGAAGGGAAAAGCATCCTTCAGATTCTAAACTTTCCAGATTATTAATTTCTTAACTAGGACTACACTGACACCTGAGCTGTAAGGTAGTGACTTTTGTTCTCTAGAGATTACCTAGATTCAGGCATTTTGTCACCACAGCACAGAATACAGCTACTAGTTTAGGATAACTATTTATTAATATTTATGTGTTATCATGTGCTATTTTCCTATATTCCTTCTTCAGAAATTAAGAAGTTTAAGATGGCAACAACAATGAATTGTTTCAATTGAAATACCTTCCCAAGCAACTCTACAGGTTTCACCCTGACTTTGATTTATAAATATTTGAGTCCATGAATTGCAATTGCTGAAGTTGTGGAACAAGCCAATTTTTTGTTGTTGTTGTTGTTGTTGTTGTTGTTGTTTTAAAAAACCATTTAGGAGGGACTTGAAAAGATTCCTCAACAGATAAGAGGACTTCTTGTTCTGGTGGAAAAACCCATGTAGACATCTTAGAATCACTTTGAACTGTAGCTTCTGGAGATCTGACGTCATCTCTGGGAGCATCTCCACATAGGGGCCATAAACTCACACAACATGCAGAAACGTAAATAAAAATAAAAGTCAACAAAATTTTAATCATTGAAAAAAACTAGGGATAATTTGGGTTTGGAAAGTATGACAAATGTATTTTCTCCTTCATATCTAGAATATAATGTAGAATGATGTTAATAACCCAAATAGATGCTCTGATTGTGGGAGAGACAATAAACTTGTAGCAGAAAGGCACATGGAAAAACACTGATCATGAATAAAAATAAAATGCTGTTTAAATGGAATAGTGCAATCATAGGTTAAGATGATCACTAGAAGAATTAGCAAATGTTTATTTCACTTTACTAAAATTATTTTTTTAAAAACTATGCAGCATAGGAATATTTTTAGCAAATTGACAGTTGAAATTGCTAACACTTCCTTAAAATATATCTTTTGCTGTTTAGGATTTTGATACATTTACTTGCTTCATTAATGCAGGAATTCTGATATATTTGAAACTACTTTTGCAAATTAGAAAAAAAAAATGGGCTGATTGAAGATTACTGGTAATGCACCTTTGGTTCTGCCCTTGAGAGATCTAGGATTTATGTCTCCTAAGATTGCTGTCACATGCCTTGTAAGTAATCAGCAAACCTTGAACCATAAATAAAGAAATATATTTGCAAGTGGTAGAAACAAAATTATAGGCATATTTATTCTTCTTATATTTTGACAACAGTGTAAATCACTATTGGTGATTAGTTTATGTGTTTTGATGGCTAATAGATATACAGTCAACTTCTGATTATATCCAATAATAGATGAAAATAAAGATATGAACCAGAGGAATAGATCACAGAAACAGAATTTTTTTTGCAAGTTTTCCATCAAGATTTATTTGTTTAAATGTATTTATTAATGGTATAATATTCACTATAGAAATATTAATATTACTAATATAGTAGTGATGTATATATTAGTATGATCTATAAATCTCACTATATTATTATATTTAGTTAGTTTTAACAATTTTATAATTTATATAGGATAGTAAATATAAGATAATCAATATGCATATTTATATTATCATATATGCCACATTAGAGTAAAATCAATTATTTTGTTTATTATCTATGTTACTAGTTTTTATAAGGAAGACAATGATGTCATCATTTATATTTTCTCTGATAATTAGCAGTGTATTGACTTCAGTGCCTATTGACCTCCATCAATATTTCTTGAATGCAAAAAGGAAATAGTGAATGCATTAATTAATCAATAAAATTTTAAGGAACTTGTGATGTTATTGAGAAGACAAACACAAGTAAACTCCAGAGACCCACAAGCAACAATATACAATCCTGTGCTAGAACCCAGGTTAGTGTAAAATGTGTCATGTCACAAACTATTTCATGAAGTTGAATCTGGATAGTCCAGGTAAGGTTCTTGGAAGAGATGGGATATAAATGGTAGTCTGAACTGACTTACGCTGTTAAAGTGTGTCCACAAATGAGAGCAATGCTGAAGCATACATTAGGGGAAAAAAAGATGACTAAAGCCAGAACTGAAAACTGTGCTCACAAGTTCTTTTGTTATGATTTATATATTCTTACAAAGTTTAATTGTTTTATCATCAGAAAGGTAAGGAGCTACATACATTACTCAGTTAAGATCATGTGATATTGTTTCCTTTGTACGTTCTGAACTCAAATTCCTTCCCTTACTTCTGGTTAATAGGTTTCTACCTCACTATACTTATGAACCCAGTGGGGACAGAAGGGGTAATAATTTTGCAAACTGTGGTAATGATTCTCTACTTTCAATGCAGTGCTTTCTTTTCCAGTTTAAATGTATCGTGTGTTCCCTTCTTTTTTTAGGAAATGAAGATAAAATAGAAAATATGTTGCACTTTACTTCAGAAGTGTACACAAGTATGCAAATGTGTATTATGTGTATTTTTATCTTAGTTATCTTTGTAGAACTTTAGTTTAAATAGGTAAAGATTGCTGTTTTTACTTTTTTTCTGATACAAATAAATATACTATGAACAATTGTCATTTTTTTCCTAAAAAGAAATTCTTCTGTCATAGATACAATACATCCAGACCACAATTTCCCCTTACTCCAGTCTTTCTTAGCTGTCCCCCACATTTTCTTCCCCAGATCCACCCCCGTCTGTCATCTGTCTCCCTTCAGAAAAGAGCAGGCTTTCAATAGACATCAACCAACCATGTCAAAACAGAATACAATAAGAAAATGAAAAAAGCCCTCACACTAAGGCTAGATAAGGCAACCCAACAGGAGGAAAAGAGTCCAAGATCAGGAACATATCTAAGGCACACCAGCTCCCACAGTTAGCAATCCCAGTAAAACAAAACAACAGAAGCTAATGGCGATAGCACACATGCAGAGGATCTGGTGCAGACCCCTGCAAGTCTTGGGCTTGCCACTTCTCTATGATCCCATGTGAGCTCTGCTTAGTTGATTCAGTCAGCCATGTTCTCCTCATGTCCTCATCCTCTCTAATTGATATCTCAGGAAGAGACCTGAGGGAATTTAGATTTAGAATCTCTCTCTTCATCATGTGTGGGTCCCTACATCCACTCCCATCTGCTGCCATAGGAAATCTTCTCTGAGGATGACTGGACAAGCAATTGATCTATGAGTATAGCAGAATATTATTAGGAATTATATTTGATCTTTTTCTTTTCTTCTTTATTTTTCTTCTTTTTTAGACCAGTAGTTTTTTGTTCTCCCCTAGGTCTCTGGGCTATCCATTCTCTATTTCTTGGCCATCCAAGCAGGTATGGGCTCCCCTTAAGAGAGCAGGCCTTGGGTTAAATGAGATACTGGTTGGCCATTCCCACAAGTTCTGGGCTCCATTGCCCTAGCATATCTTGCAGATAGGATAGATTGTAAGTCAAAGGTTTTGTGGCTGCCAACTTATGCCTTTACTTTTCTGTTTCAAATTCTTGAAAAGGTCTTTTGATGTTTATTTATTTGATCCTTCAATCCTGTTTTTTTTTTTCTGTTTTGATTTTAACAGTGTGCGTCTGCATGTGGATTCGTGCACAGGAATGAGCTTTTTACTCCTCCCCTGAAACTAGAGTTAGAGATGGTTGTGAGCTGCATGATACAATTGCTGGAACTGAATTCACGTCTTCTGGAACAACAGCGAAGTCTCTTAACCACTGAGCTGTCTCTCCACCACCCCCCTTCATGAGTTTTTGAAATATGCAATCGTTGCTCTATTTAAAAGCAGTGCAGATAGGGTTTTAAAAGACTGATATGGAAGACTTCCATTCTGTCTATTCTTTATTAACATGCAATCTAGGGACGAGAATTATGGCTCAGCAGTTAAGAGAATTTGATGCTCCAGCAGAGGACACAGTTTTGATTTTTGCACCTGCATGATGGTTCATAACCACTTGTAATTTCAGTTCCAAGGGATCTAACACTGTCTTGCTAGCCCTGTGAGAACCAGGTACACATTTAACATACCTGAACACATACATACATACATATGTCGAAGCATCTTTGAGTATTGTTTGTCAACAATACTTATGGTGGTCTTTGTTTTGAATTTTTTACTGTATGTGGTGGTAATAATCTTGATTTCTTTTTCCTAAATTGAAATTAGATTGTATTTTTCATACAATGTATTCTGATTTTGGTTCCCCCTCCCCTACTCTTCTGAATTCCTTCCCACTTGTCTTCCCATTTGGATCCATACCCTTTCTATCTCTCCTTAGAAAACAAACAGGCATGTAAGGACTGATAATACAGCCAAATAAGATTAAAAAACAAGACAAATCAAAACACGACTGCTAGAATGGAACTGTGTGAGATTTCAGAGGGCTTTTCAGAAAACTCCAAGACACCAAGAGAAGAAATACTGAATTGTTCTTGGGTTATGCTTTTATGCTCCTCCAGGTGTAGCATAGAGTAGTGAGTTTACTTCAGATTCCTCATTATAACTGGCTATTGTTATTTTTTATATGCCTCTATGGAAAAACATGTTTTTTTTTCTGCATGTGTCCATCCTGTGGGGCTTGCCCTTATAATTGTATGCTTTACTCATATCGCTACGAGTATAAATTGACTGAATAAAGTTGGTGATTGCATGAGACTTTAGTCTCCCTCATTTATCAGCTCCGACTCTAGAGCAGTATGCATATGACAAAAAACCAATTAAGAAAACAAGCCAAAAAAAAAAAAAACCCACAAGAAACACATATAGATGGAGCGATAAATACACACACACACACACACACACACACACACACACACACAAACACACTCAGTAATTCCTAAAAAGACCCAAAACTAGAAACCCGCAATGAGGTTTTTTTTTTTCTTTCTTTCTTTTTAGCTGTCTACTGCTGAGAACTGGACGTAGCTTAAACAGTGGTTTGTTTCCCCAAGTTATACACCCTTTGAGAAATAAATTTTCATTTGCAAGTGGCTATCAATTTCAGAAAGCTTATAGTTAAGGTTGCAGTCATGTGCCCACGTCCTTTAGCTCTAGAGTACCATTGGTGCAGACCCATTTAGGCCTTGTGCACACTGCCATGGTCTGTGAGTTTATATGTGTACCATCCCTGTTGTGTGTACAAAGCCTTGGTTCCTTTGTGTCTTCAACTCACACTCCTTCCTCCTCCTCTTCCAGAGAGTTCTCCAAGTCCTGAGGAGAATGATTTGATGGAGACATCTCTTTTAGGACTGGGTGTTCTAAGGTCTTTCATTCTCTGCATATTGCCTGGGTGTGGTTCTCTGCATTTGTTTCCATCTGAGTCAGGGAAAGTTTAAAGTGTCCCATGGGCAGACCTTAAGCAACACAGATTGTTGCTGTGTTTTGGTGGCTCTCTACACACTGGCAGTAAGTCTCTGTTACTCAAGACAGTACCTGCACAACTAACTGAACACAGAGAAGTTGAGCTGGTGCCTACATAAAGCCTTCACATCTACAGACTCACACTCATGGTTCGAGAAGGTACTCTGCATGCTACCAAAGGAGAAAGGTAAACATCAGCCTAACTCCAAATGTTTTGATCTATAGTAGTATACTGCCCACTGGATATGCTGGTGCAATAGTGGCAGAAGGCTTGTGGGACCAACCAACCAATGTCTGGTTTGAATTATGGCTCACTCCATGAGATGGAGACCATACCCAACTCTGTTTATGTGGTCAAGAATGTGAAACTAGATAGGCCAGGAACCTTGGAGAAAACCAAATACTACTGTTCAGCTGAAGGTGCAAGGCAATAAATTTATTCTTAATAACATTCTGCTATACTCATGGATCTGTGCCTTGCTCAGCCATCATGCACTTTGCTTGTTTTCACTGAACATCATTTTTTTCACAGTGCACTCATGTTGCACAAAGTTGTGTTCTTTCTTGTATCAAGAGTATATCAGCATGTCGTTTAATTGTTTTGTACTTTAATCCACCACATATCTAGCGTTCAGGAAAGCAAGTCCTTGGTCATCTTAGTGAAGCCTTCTGATGTTTTTCTGGTTTTGTTCTTCCTACAAGATAAAAACCTAAGGAATCTTCTTTGCTCTAAATGGTTTATGTAGAGTTGACCTCCTTAATTTCACTAGTGTTGTAATATGTAGAAATGGGAATTTTATGAGGATAACAAGTTTTGAAGATGGATCCTCCATTTTTGACATTATACAGTAGTGTGAATTAAGATACCCTCTCAGGTGGTTATTTCTGCTATTTTGCGTATGATGGTACTCTCTTCTGGAGGACAGAATAACAAAACAACATCTGAGGAGGAAACAGCAAGGTATTTATTAGACACAACACTTACCAGTTGCTTTATTTTGGATATTCTATCTTTAAAATTGTGAGGAATAAATTATTGTTCATAAATGTCCTAGAATATTGTGGTTTGTTGCAATAGAGGAAATAAATTAAATCATGGGTTTTGAGACTTATTCATCAAAAACATTCAATATAATCCATACCTTCTTCTTACTTTCTTCTAGGCCATGTGTTAGCTCCCCAGGATGCAGAGGATTTATGCTCAAAAGTTTTCAGAAAATGTGTCATACTGCACACATTTCTGGATCGTACTGGCTTTATTCCTCAAAGTTAAAGCATGCTTCTCAACAGTAAAAGCAGGGACTGAGGGTGGCCTGTGAATGTAGAGACTCCAGTGTCCACTCTTCATGAAAAATCCTCATTCAGCATTAGAAAGAGAATAATGCGGTTTCTGAAGGGGCAGAATGGAGAGAGAATAATGTTCAATATAGGATGGTGGTAGAAATGTATTATTACTATATTAGAAAAAAAATATATTTAAAGATGTGTTCATAAGCATAAGTTAGTTGTTTATATTATATTGTCTATAACATTTAACATCCAATGAAACTCTTTTTTAAAAATCTTTGTGATTTGATTGATTTTGTAGATGTGAAAAAGTATATCTGACAGTTTCTCTAGAGAAACATAACAAAGTATTTACATAAATATGTAAAAAAAATTCATTACAAGATTTGATCTATCCAATTACAATTCAGAATTTGTAGGATAGGAAAATTGCTCAAGACTTAAGAGTGCCCATGGTGTAGACACAGACCAAATGTTTTCCTCCTTTGACCTGCTGAAACAGGAGAATCCCTCATAGTTTTCAGATGAGCTAGCTTGGCGCATAAAGCAACAGAACAGTATGGGACTGTCTAGAAAAATTTGGAAGGTAAAATTCAAATCCTAACACTCAAGTTTGTCATCAGGCCCCCACTTGTGTGCTATGGCACACACATATCTGCATTTACACTCAAATACACACAGAGAGAGATGAACTAAAGTACTCTGTTATTTCATTTTAAGGTACTTGAGTATTTTGGTATCTGTATGTAGTCAGTGTTTAACCCCAGCATTTCATATGTTGATGAAAGATTAGAAATTCAAACTCATGCTCAGCCACATGGTCAGCTCAAGGGCACCCTGAGCTCTATGTGACCCTATTTCAAAACATAATCTCACACACACACACACACACACACACACACACACACACACACACATACACACACACAAACTATAGCAAAATCAGTGAGTAATTCTCCCTTCATAAAATTAGAAAATATTCTATGAAAGTCAAGTTTAAGACTATTGAAAGACAGCCACAAACTGTACAAAACATTTATAAAATACATATATGAAAAATTATCTTAAGTATAAACTTAACTCTTAAAATACAACATCAAAGAACCCCAGTCAACATATTTATAAAACAAGCCATGATGGTGCCTTTTTGTAACTCCAGCTCTGGAGGACTCAAGCATGTTGATAGAGACATCTTTCTCATCACCCAGTCTAATGGGTAGAAAGCTCCAGTTCAATAACATATCTTATCTCAAAATCTATGGTGGAAAGTAATAGAGGAAGACACATAATGTGGGCCTCTGACTTCCGTATGCACATACATAGGCAAACATACACACATATACAATGCATATACAACACACATATATTTCCAATATAAAGATATTGAAACAATAAATGGCTATCTTAGAAAGATGACAGCAAAGAATGTGAAAAAGTATTTAATATATTACATCATTACAGAATTTCAAATCAAAACAATACTGAAATACTCCTACAGACATATTAAAGTGGTTAAGTTCTGAAATAATCAGCTTCAACATTTCTTATTGGCAAGACTAAAGTAACAAGATTCTTGTTAATTGCTGGTGGAAATGCAATATGGTACAGCCATTTGGGAAGACAGTTTGGCAGTATTTCTCAAAAGTAAATATTGCACTAAAATAAAATGTAGACAATAAGCTTCTAAGTATTTAAACAAATGAATGTGAAATGTATGTCCACCCATAATGAGTCCTCAAATGTTTATACCACAGTGATTCAAAATGCTAAAATTTAAAAACAATATCAATGTTCTTCAGCAAAGAAAGAATAAAACTGGTGCGATGGTTAATTGTATATGCAAATTCATAGTTTAGGATAAGAGTAAAACTTAAGTTGATCAACTCTAAATAAATAACATTATCTGTTATTCTATGTAGTTGTTTCACTAAATCAGTTGGGGCTCAGAGGCCTCTCTGGGACTCCATGCAGAGATACTTCTGAAACATGTCTAGCCTCAGTGGCTTTTCTTAGCTGTAAAGGAAGATTCCACAGTTCCTTCCTTGTATCCTTGACTCTAAAGCTGAAACTACATGGCCAAAGCTGCCAAATCCTGCTGATTGCTGGTGCTGGAAATTGGTCCCCTCTTTTGAATACATTTTCATCCAATTTCTGTTTTCCATGGTTGCCTTTACTATGTAAATTTTTTGAAATTCCTTTTCACAATTTGGAAGTTTAGCTGGGTGGGGTCTTGCCCTGAAGCTACTACTCCATTTATTCCATTTAGCCACAGGCTTTTCTTTAAACATTTTATATTCTTGAGCACTGGACTTAGCTCCATTGCAGTTCCATACTATGGAATAGTCCTCTTGTACACTGTAAAGATTTGTCATTCTAATTGGTTTAATAAAATGCTAATTGGCCAATAACCAGGTGGGAAGTACAGGCAGGCTGACAAAACTAAGAATGATGGGAAGAGGGAGGCCATAGTCAGGAGTTACCACCCAGATGAAGAGGGAGCAGGAGATGACTGTGCCATGCTAATAAAGGCACTGCCACATGGCAGAATGTAAATAAAGAATATGGGTTAACTTGAAATTGTAAGAGCTAGTTAGTAATAATCCTGAGCTATTGGCTGAGCATTTATAAGTAATAGTAAGGCTCTGAGTGGTTATTTGGGAACTAGTGGTTGGGAAAGAAATGTCCATTTACAGAGGGCATCCAATGTGGGATAGGAATTTCAACATAAGATCAGAGAAAGCTTAAAAATGGTTCTAACCACACAGAAACAGAGCTGCACTAGGTTTCCTAGTCTCTCATGCTGGCCGCAGTGCAGAGAAACACCTACGGACAATTGCCCATGAGATGGAGCTGGCCACCAACTGCCATGAGCTAAGCACTGTGTCAAGTGTCCACATTCTTACAGAGCTGCAGTACATAGAAGTGGTTCTCAGCCACTCCATTTAGACTTGAGTTTTGAGCGAGAGCTCACTGCATGACAGATTTTTGGGTTTTCCTCCTGCAGACAGAGAAGGTTATAGATTCACAGTAAAGACATATTCAGACAAAACAAACCCTCTAAGTGGGTTACAATGTGTTTAAAAATATGTGTAGGCTTGACAGAGAAAAGAAAAAGTATAAAAAGAAGTCCTTATAAAGAAATAGGGTAATAAAAATATAATAAGCTACATAAAGATAGGAAATATACAAAGTGTCTGGATTGCATATAATATTGTGTTGTCTTTAAAATTTTTGACTTCAAAATTTATGTCAAAAGATATGTTGCTTTTGGGGAAAGGTTATGTTTTTGTTTCCACAGGAATTGAAAGGCTGTGGGTTAATTCTGGGTTAAGAATAATCAGGTTTGATTGAGGAAGACTCTCTGAAAAGTCTTCAATGGGAACCAGTGGCCCAGATGTTTCAGCAAGCAGGACAGCTTCCAGGGTGTTGACTGAAGTAATCCAGCCTCACAGAATAATCCAGTCAGGACTTGACCACATCGTAAATTTTCTCAGGGTCCCCCAAAGCTTACCAGCACCCCCTAATAAGTAGTAATTAGTCCTGAGAAATATGCTCACATTCCCAAAAATAAATTATGAATGATTGTCATCATTTAGATGGGTTGGTTACAAGATGTTATAGATAATGGTCAGGAAAAAACCTAAACAAAGGAGCTTAAATTCAGGGATCTTGTTCTGAAAAGAAAAAGGGGGCATATAGAAATGATAGGAGAAAAGGGTAGGTTAGATTTTAATCCAACTTTTTAAAATATTAATCTTACATATTTTATATTAGTGTAGATTTTGATTTTTTGATATATATTTAAAGTTAATTTTGCTATACTGTATGTATATTTCTACTCTAGTTTAAGGTATTGTGTCATTGCAGCTTATTTAAATATGTAGTATATTATTAAGAAATATACATTAACAGTCATCTTTATGTTAAACTTATAGTCATGTTGCTAGCTTTTCAAGGACTTACATGAATATATTTCAGATAGATAGGCAATCCTCAAACACTATAGAATATATCTATATGTCTTCAAAGACCTATAGAATATGGCATTTAAATGTTATAAGAACTTAGACTTTCCTCAACAGTGAGACATGTCTGCTCCTGGCTGCACCAATTACTTCAAAGAGGTTGATGGGCATTGAAGAAACTCCATATGGAGTGTGTTTCTTTATGGCAAAAGCTAGCCACGCAGGCATAGAAACTACCCTTGCCTTAATTGCTGACAGTTACTGGCCAAACTAGACTAGCAGGACGTAAGAAAAATGACTATCCTTCAAAATTCTCTGCTTCACAGAAAAGTCTTACAGATATGCTAGGCCTGTAGGCCAGAGTTGGATGCCCTAATGTCACAGAGGTACTTTGGGTGACTGTCCAGGCAGCCTGATATCCCCTGTCATTAGGTAATATTTCATCCTTCTGGAGTCTTTGATGGAGTTGAAGACTAGATAGTCATAGTTACTTTTGTTATTTATGATAAAATGGAAAATTAGATATACAACTTTTACTTATCAAGATAGGATAGTTAATTAAACATTTTTTTTCTGATTTTATCCAATACAAATAGACAAGATATTGTAACTCTAATTCTTACCTGATAACTGTTTGTTATATATAATCTTACTATGTTAAAGTTAAAACCTTCATTATGAAACTCTGAAAGCTGATAAACAATTCAGCAAAGTAGCAGAAAACAATATTAACACACAAAAAATCAATAGCTTTCATTTATACAAATGACAAATGGACAAAGAAATAAATCAGGAAAACAAAACTTCCCACAAATAGCTTCAAAAATAGAAAATATCTTGGAGTAACTTTAACCAGGCAATTGAAAGAATTTTATGATAAAACCTTTAAGACATTGAAGAAAGAAATTGAAGAAGATATCAGAAGATGGAAATATCTCCCATGCTCATGGATCCATAGGATTAACATAATGAAAATGGCCAACCTACCAAAAGTGAGCTACAGATTCAGTGCAATGCCTATCAAGATTCCAAGACAATTCTTCATAGATCCTGAAAGAAAAATGTTCAACTTTATCTGGAATGACAAGAACACCAGGATAGCACAAATAATCCTGGAAAATAAAATATAATGCTTGAGGTATCACCAATCTGATATCAAGTTGCGAAACAGCATGGTATTGGCAGAAAAAAAAAAGACATGTTAATCTATTGGTGATAGAAATGTATTGAAGTCTCCCATTATCACTTATGTATGTGTGTATGTGTGTTTGTGTGTGGAGTGTATGTGTGTTTGTGTGTGAGAATGTGTGTGAATATATGTGTATGTGTGAGCTTGTGTGTATGTGTATCACACACACTTATAGTTTCTTTCCTGTATCATTTGAACCTTTCTTTCACAAGTAGAGACCCTGGACTTGCTAATAGACACTCAGTGTCAGCACAGGATGATTGTAATTCTGGCTATGACAATTTAAATTAATCACATATTTCAATCTAAGCGACTGCTAGATTTTGAGTGGGTTTAAACACTTTTATCTAGATGAAGAAGCTTTTTCCTTCTCTCTAAAGTTATATTTATGATGTAAGCTCATAGGAAACTCTCCTCTATTTGAACATTTTTATTCTTGATCACAAAATCACTGTAATCAGACCACATAGAGATAATGACAGTGCCTGGCCTTTGCATTAGCCTTTCTGTTAAACACCCACAGGAGATATTGATTAATTAATCTGTCTTCTTCTTTCCTATTTAACAGCATTATTCACACCAAGAAGGGGTCCTGTCAGAAGGAAGAGATACAGTGTATCTGAATATAGAACAACTTTGGAGATATTTCTTCTCTTTGCTCAGGAATTACCATAACAATTTTCTCTGTTATCAACATAAAACACTGTGTGGCTCTATGAAAAAGAGAAGTCTTGAAGCCCTAAGGCATTGAGACATGGCTGTAATGCTAGCACTTCAGAAATGCAGGAAGAATGTCATCCTTAGCTACAAAGAAAGTCCTAGGCTTGCATGAGCTACATGAGACCATGTTTTACAGAAAGTTAATAAGTAGAATAGAGATGAAAGAGAGAGAGAGAGAGAGAGAGAGAGAGAGAGAGAGAGAGAGAGAGAGAGAGAGAGAGAGAATAAGAATTGTTTAAATCTTTGCAAAGAGACATCTATTAGATAAAACAGCTTTCAGGATATTTATCTATAATAGATGTGGTATTCTGACCAGCATCAGTCCTAGAATATGTTCAATTATGCTCTTCCATGTACATCCTCCTCTATAAACAGTAATTTCCTGAGACTCATCACCCCCACACAGTATTTGTCAGGTAAACAGCAAGCATGAACTGCCTAAGATTGTGACTTCAGACTACTTATCTAATAGATTGGGATTAACTCTTTTTCCATAACAATGAAGTCATTAACTAGAATCAAGATGGCTGTGTTTCACTCTGAAAGATATGTCTATATACTCTGCCCTAAATATGCTATTGTTTATTGGTGGTTGGATTTGTTTTGTCAATTTTGTATTCTTCTTTGTTTCTTTTCTTGCTCTAACAGCATTCTAATACATGAGTGCACAATTATATAATACAGAAAGCTTTCCCTTCATTTTTCTATAACTGTAACATAGTTCTATAAAAAGCTACAAAAAGGCTCCAGATATTCAAAAGTTATGTAACATGTAAAATTATTTTTCATATGTTTGTTTCTATTTCAAATTTGTAGACTATAATTTTTCCCAACTAATTAAAATTTAAACTTGAATTTTTAAAAAACTTTAGAACATGGTCAACATAAACTGTAAGATCGTTATGGTTTTAAAATCTCCCAAAAATAAAACCATTATAAGCGTCATCCTCACAAAAGGTAAGGTAAAATAAAATAGTTTTTAAGAGAGAAAATGACAGGTGTGTTCCTTTATAATGACTAACAATATCTTACATGTTCAAATAAATATAAATTTCTCTAGAAAAACAAAGCATTATTTTTTGAGACAGTCTTATATAGCCATAGCTGTCCTGAAACTCTTTTTATAGACCAGACTGACCTAAAATTCAAGTAGATAGAACTGCTTCTACTTCCTGAGTGATGAGATTAAAGGAATGTACCACGACACATAACTAGAAAATGAAATTTTGAAGTTTTAACACTATCATTAGAGTAGTTTTTAGCATCCAAATACTATATGCTAGTTTTATAATTGCTGTAGCTATTGCGTATCTGGAGCAAGAATTAACAACATAAATCTGAAATAAATATCATTTAAAACCTATAATTTGCCGGGCGGTGGTGGCGCACGCCTTTAATCCCAGCACTCGGGAGGCAGAGCCAGGCGGATCTCTGTGAGTTCGAGGCCAGCCTGGACTACCAAGTGAGTCCCAGGAAAGGCGCAAAGCTACACAGAGAAACCCTGTCTCGAAAAACCAAAAAAAAAAAAAAAAAAAAAAAAAAACCTATAATTTATCTTATGAAAAAGAAAGTGACCTAGGAAAGGCAAGATTCTCTTTGAATGCCCAAAAGAAATATTTGAGAGTTTATACTGGGTTATAGTTACTATCACACAAGGAACATGTTCTTTCACTTCTGTATTAGTAGAAGTGAATCTCAGTAAAAGCACATTCAGTAGATATTTTTCATGGGTGTATGATAGATTATGTGTTGAATTATATGGGCCAGAGAATATGGGAAAGTCAGAAAATTCTTTTAAACTAAAGGCTGGCAGGAGACTAATACCAAAATTTCAGTATGAGAGTGTTTTACAACACAATAAAATAAAAATTTTAAGGAAAAAAAAAAACAACAACAAAGGAATAGTCAACCAGAAAATAGACACATGAAATATATTCATCAAACAATGCATAGAAAGGACAATTTAAAGCAAAAAAATCAGCATTAATTATCAAACTCATATCATTAATGATCAAATTCATTGCTATTAATATTTTTACTCTAAGAGTTATCTTCTGTAGTGTTAGAAATGTGCCTAGGGAAAATATAAAATGTAGAGACAATGAGCCAATAGACTAACATTTACAATAATGGGAATAAGTTATATAAGGTGTGTGTATATGTTATATATACTAATTTTGTTTCAAAAGTATTTGAAAAATACTTTTCTTTGTAAACACACTACATCAGAATTAAGAAATAAATCTTCCAAGAATTCAATTTTTAACAATGTTTATTCTTAGGAATTATATTGGAAAACCACACCCTGGACTTTCTTACAATTCAGTAGTTGTCAGTGTCCATTAGCATGTGAGCATGAAGTTGTCTTTAGGAAGCATTTTACTCACTTTTCACGGATAGCTTATATAATTTACAAATCAAAAGACTCATACCCACTCAAAATGTGTCTTTCTACTATGTGATGTATTACATTAGTGATGCAAATTTTCTTTATTAAGGGAATTTTCTGATATATATGCATATATATATATATTGAATGTATTTATTATTCCATAATATTACAAATGATGTCTTATGTACATATGCTTTTGGATGTCTTGTTGTAAAATATGAATTTGAACATCTTATACTTGGCAATACTTATACTGACTTGTAATTCTCACAGAGACTCTTTACCATATGTCTTTTTCCTTCATCTGTGAAAAAATGTCATATGGCAATTTTCTTCACTGAAAAAAATATCAAAACTTATATATTTGATTTTGTTAGTTTTAAAATATGCAAAATTAAAATATCAAAAGAAAACTCATAAAATTTCAGCTGCTTAATTACTAAGGGAATTTAAAGGCATCTAGTTCTCACACTTTAAATATTTAGAAAATCCATGATAGCTTGGCAAGTAACAATTGGAAAAAACTTCCTAGATAATTTTTATACCTGTTTTTAAATCATAGATTGAATGTAATACAAAGTTACAGAGCAGAAAAACTACTTGTGAGTTATAATTCCATTGGATGGAAGTGATTTTAGAAAATCATGATAATGTTAGCAACAGACCATCATTGACCGTAGTCTTCACTTTACCTACAGAGCAGGCTAAAATATAAATTCTTACAGTGTCATATGAATCTTAGTGAAATCCCAAGTTTGTGCTACATGCAATCATTACATATATTACATGTGTGTGTGTGTGTGTGTATAATCATTATATAAGAAGCAAATAACTTTAATATTAATTTTGTTCAAAACTTCTATAAGTGACTAAGCAGAAAATTTTCCATGAGCATTTGTAAAAAGATAAAATATTTTAAGTTGTTTAAAAATAAGGAACAAGCTAAGTTCTATTTATTGTAAAGAGATTTGTTTCTGAAGATCTTATTTAATAGCCTAAATGTAGAAAATGGCACAAAATCCCTGTAAGTAAAATATCTTCCCTATCATCTATATAATATGTATAATGATGCACATAATTAAAAAAATAATATATTAATTTTTGACATTTACACTAACTTTACAAAAATGCAAAAAATTACATATAGACTCTTAAATGTAGATATATGTGTATTTGTATATTCAATTATATAATGTATGCTGATTTAATTAAATTGTACCTAAAAGAGTCTTGGAAACAGCTTTACATAGACAGTGAAGTCATATATAAGCATCATTTTGAAAATTTACCTTAGGTTTACGTTATTTAATATATGACTTATTATATATGTACATGTATGTGTGCATACTGTGGTTGTGCAGGGCTATGACACTTACCCTCCTTTTAAAGGAGCTTGGTTAGTGCAGGATTTCACACCCTTCTTCATCTCAACTTGGCAAACTTTATATTATCACTTACAGGTCAGTTAGAGTTTATTTTCACTTATGACTTTAAGAGTTGGTCAGTGTGCATCAGGAGATTATAGACTTTTATTTCCTGCTTATATAAATTACTTTTAAGGACCCTAATTATTAGAACTATGGTATATGAGCAAGAAACGACACACAGAAAGTATAATTTATTCTAATGGAGTGCTAAGTTGGTAAAGAGTTTAAGGATAACCAGTTTTCAAGCCAAACTTTAGAAGGAAGAAACTTTTTATAACTGATCCCTAGTCCAACGAGGCAGGGCAGTTGAAATTGAACCTCTTCTTTGCTATCTAAAGAAAACAGTGAAGAGAATTCTAGTTTTTTAAATACTGTGACCAAATCCTAACCAGCTAATTTCAAGCTGTTTTTTTTCTTTATCAGCCTTCATTTAAAACCCTGAGATCAATTTCTTTTTCTTTTCTGTATTGTGCCTCTAATTTACACAACCCCTTCCAGCATATTATTGACAAGCTGATACATTTTTTCTTTGTAGTCAAATAAGAAAAATATTACAGAAATGGGTTGATTCTAATAACAAAGATGTCTGAAAACACATCAGTTGAAAATATTTGCATCAGTACTATGTGGCTTTAGAAATATTTAGCGTATTTCATTCTGTTTTCTATTTTCCATTGCAACCATGCTTTGTATCAGACACTGTAAGATAGGGAAAGTAGTCAGTTTTGAAGAACAATTTGAATACATGTATTCTGTAGGATATACATGTTAACATTAAATCCAAATGATTTCATGATAATGACTTCAGATTAATTCTGTGGTACTCAGATTGAATTATTCTCAAATTCTGAAATCCTACCAATGTAATTGCAAGCTAATTCAAGGCTGGGATTGAGACATAGAGGGTGCGTGACATATAGGCATACATCTTCTTAGCAAACTGAAAGAATAGAATTGATTAGCTATTAACTGACAACTTTCAAAATGGAGGAAGTGTATTTTCAAATAGATATAAATACATATTTTAGTTTATGAATTGTGAAAGTATTGAACTTTCTTATAGAACAAGTTATTGTTTTTGAAATGTGATGGAGTGCTTAGAGAATAGAGACTGGTGCTATGAAATCCTGCCTTTGAATGTAAAGTTCCCATTGCAATAATGAACACAAAGCAGCTATGTATTCAATAAATAAGTAAACAAATGCCTTGAAAATAAGAAGAGTTATATTAGTTGTGAAGAAGGAAGTTAGCATGAGGAGATGGAAACTGAGCAGACAATTAGGTTTTATATGATCACAGTAAAGTGTATGTATGCATGAAATTATCAAGACCAAAAAAATAAATGTATAACTTTAGTGCCATGCAAAAATATTCACATGAGTACCTACTGTGCAAAAAAAAAAAAAAAAAAAAAAAAAAAATTCTAGCAATTCAATGCACTGAAGATATTCTGTCATTTTTTTTTTTTTTTTGGTTTTTCAAGACAGGGTTTCTCTGTGTAGCTTTGTGCCTTTCCTGGAACTCACTTGGTAGCCCAGGCTGGCCTCGAACTCACAGAGATCTGCCTGGCTCTGCCTCCCGAGTGCTGGGATTAAAGGCGTGCGCCACCACCGCCCGGCTCATTCTCTCTTTTATAATTAGTGTGTTTAGTGCAGTTAGTTCAGTTGCCATAGCTACCGTCATTACATAAAAGTAGTTTGTTTTTCTTTGTTATATAATATTTCAGTATTTACTACATGGCTACCGCCCTGAGAGGGCTTTTATATGGAAATGGGAGAGTAAAAGTTGCATGACAAATCATGCACATTGACAGACTGAACATTAAACTGGGTATATTTTGTGAGTTCCTGAAGTGATTTCAAACATCATCAAGACAAATTTTTGAAAAGTATATTTCATAAACAAACAAACAATGAAAACATAAAAATGTCTTAAGAAAGAAAAGTAAAACCAGGGTGAAAAGTGAAATGGCCTGCTGTTGTGGAAAAGAATATTTGTTTAACTGTGTGAAGATGTGCTGCATTATTTCTGTCTTGCAGAATCGTTGTTTAACTGTGTAAAACTGGTGTTACTTTTGGTTATGCTTCATTTGATTAACTGTGGAAAGATGTGTTGCTGTTTCACCTTGCCTGCCTAAGGCACCTGATTGGTCTAATAAAAAGCTGAATGGCCAATAGCTAGGTGAAGGAGGGACAGGTGGGGATGGGGGGGGCAGGTGGGGAGAGAAAATGGTAGCTGGCCAGCCAGCAAAAGCCCAGGCATCCAGACACAGGAAAGCAGGAAAGCAGGATGAATAGTACATTTATGAGGCAAATGAACCTCAGGGAAAGACATAGATGAATAGAAATGGGTTAATTCAAGATTTTTTTTTTAATGTAGCTAGAAACAAGGCTAAGCTAAGGATGAGACTTTTACCTAATAAGTCTCTTTTTCATGATTTGGGGCTGGCAGTCTAAGAAAGCCTCCTACAGTCTGACACTGGTGATGGATATGGGCATTCTTGGTGGAATATTTATGTAATGAATAATTATTTTTTTATTTTACACTCTAAACAATGGATATAGCTATGAAACTCACAATCAGGAAACCTGTGGAACTGCACACATGTGAAGGCATATTGCAGATGTCCATGCAGAAGAAAGGTTTCAAGTTCTGTAATGTGATTCTGTCTGAAATAAAACGTCACAGAGTATAGTAAAATGAGGGCTGATACCTTATATGAACATGACCTGATGGGCATTGTTGCTGTTCTTTCTTTTGATTTGCTGACTGACAGCTCATCCTCCAGTCAGTGTTCCATAGCTCCTTTCCTGGCATCTTACTGCAGAATTTTCAGTATCCCAGTGTCATTTGACTCACGCTGAAAAGTCTAAAGAAGAGTCAGTTTACAAATGATCCAGCAAACACGGACACTAGAGTTAGTTTAACTCTTTACTATTTACCCTTTATTACTAACACTCATCTTTCCTTACAAGATCATTATATTAGGGCCTTTGATTATTATACTAGCCTTTTATCAGCCTGAGCTCTAAATGTCTAAAGGGGAAACAATCGTAACTTTGAATTATATTAAGTGTCACTTTCCATTATTATCTCCATATATTTGTAATTTTGAAGTAGCTTCTTGCATGAAATGCATGTGTAATTTATCAAAATTCATTATTCTTTCTTCTATTACTTGAAGATAAAAACCATGGCTTTTCTATGTTGTTCTTAGAACAGATTATGCTAAATGCACGATTTTTCCCGAGGTGCTATTTGCGGTACAATGTCAGAGCATTAACTATGATAATTCAATTAAGTTGACCAGAGGTGCTAGTGGGATAGTTCAATGGTTAATGGTTCATGCTTCTCTTGCAGAAGATACTTCTCTTCTGAAGCACTCATTCATATTGAGTGGCTCATAAGTGGCTATTGCTGTAACTGCAGGAGGCTCTGATCCCTCTGATCTCCTTGGGTACCTTCACTCATGTGTACATACCTCTCTACACATGTGTTCACATACATATAATTTAAAGTAATGAAAATATTAAAAATATTCTTAAAATTAAGCAAAATCTAACATGTTTTTTAAATATTTTCTAGTATAGGAACTTTTGTAAATTAAACACAGATAGATGGTTTTTTAATGATCCATCTGTCTCATAAATTAATAAGTGCTTCCTTGAACCTTAACTTATTTTCAGAAACCACCCAACAGAAACTCTGTTTATTCCTACTGCTTGAACTTCTGATGACCATGCTTCTAATTCATGCCATCCACCCCATGGTAACAAAGGCCCAATCGTAAATGTCTTTCATGAAACTAGATAATAAAATAGGAATCTCCGAGTTTATTCTCCCTCCCCCCCAGAAACCACTTAGGTATCCATTTTCTAAAGAAAACTTTTTTCCTGTGACAAATTGTTGTTTTGTTAGCACACCCTTAAAAGGAATAGGGTTAACAAGTCAAAAGAACATCATAAGTAGTCTTCAAGAAGTGTTCAAATGAATAGATGAGATAGTCATGGCAGAACCATCCGGGTTTGACAGACCAATACAATGGATAAATTGTGAAAAATTTCCATAATAAATCATAGGCTACAACATATACTATATAAATGAATTTAACAATTCACTTTGAAGTAATCAACTATAAAGCATCACATAGGGCTGGGGCCCTCATTTGGTTCATAGAGTGCTGGCCTAGCACAGAGACTCTGGCTTTGATCCTTAGGATGTCATGCACCAGGCATAATGATGCATGCCTATAATTCTTGCATGTAAGAGTCAGAGACAGGAAGATCAGAGATCTTCACTGTCTACCTAATGAGCGCTAGGCTAGCATGGAATAATACATCATGTAATATATATTACACATCACATGTCATACACTATCATAATGGAGAGTCAACAAGTTTTCCTTTGTGGCTTTTCCCCAGTTCTTACTACCAAAAGTGGCCACCATTTTCTCTAAAATTTCAGGTTTATATGTTCATAATTCTCATGTCATTTACTGCCTTCTGGTTATACAAAGTTATTCCATTTTAATATCTATAGTGTTTAAACATAATTAAAATATTATACTTGAAAAACATGAACATACATAAAAATGCTTTTTCTCACTGTATATTGTCAAAAATAAGCAAATGTAAGAGAAGCATTATAATAGCTGTATGTTTTCCATGTTTTGTGTGTGTTTGTGTGTGTGCATGTGTGTGTATGTGTGTGTGTGTGTGTGTGTGTGTGTGTGTGTGTGTGTGTGTGTTCCAAAGCAAGCATTTAGAAGTCAGAAGACAAATTTCAAGAGTCAGTTCTCTCTTTGTACTATGCAGATCTCAGGGACTCAAGACATCAGGTTGAAGAGCAGGTGCTTTCTTTTTCTTTCTTTTCTTTTTTTTTTTTGCTGAGCCATTTTTTAATATACATTAAATGATATGTAATAATTCATGCTGCAGGCCACAGGAATATATCATAAGAATTCAGCTGGTTATGGCAAAGTCACTACCTGGAGGGACCAAGGATTTCCTCCAAAGGAAGGCAGATTCCAAGGAGCTTTTGGTGTTATTTAGCTTTTTATATATCAGCTGTATTCTGTTATGAAAATCATGTGTGCCTTCATAGTTTTCCCAAATGACTTTTCCTTAAGAAAGGCTAACAGTGTGGACTGTTCATTCTCTGGACATACACATTCCTGGTATTTGCAGAACAGCCTCAGGAAAGACTTTCTCTGGAATCAGATCTCTCCCTTAGCTACTTTCAAGGACTACAGGAAACACCACCCAGATGGGCACCCAACTTCCAAGGACTAACAGTGATTACAGGCCAGTTCAAGTCTCATGACTTAAGGTAAATTCCACAAGGGACTGCCTAGGTCATGTGGATGTTGAATAATAGCTTTACACAATTTGGCTCGGACCCTCCCTTTATATACCTGGACTTCCAGGGCATGGGATGGAGAAGAGAAAAGAGAATGGAAGAACTAGATGGGTAAGAACTTGAGAGGAACAAACTGAGATGGGGAAGAACTAGATTGAAGGGCTAGAAGAGAGTAGTAAAGGAACGAGATGGGAGATGAGGAAGAGCCAGATGGGGAAGAACAAGATGAGGAAGAGCCAGATGGGGAAGAACAAGATGAGGAAGAGCCAGATGAGAGAAGAAGATGGGAGAGGAGCTGAGATGGGAAAGAACTAGATATATGAGAACCTAGAAGAGACAGAACTAGATAAAGGAATTAAAATAGAACCTAGAGGGGAAAGTAGATAAATATAGAGAGAAATCAGGCAAGAAAGGAGCTAGGCATGAGAGCAAAATATAAGCTGTGTATGTTGCTAATCATTTGCTGAAAACAGTGATCAGGTTAAAAGCAACCTTCAACAAACAAACAGGAATGTCCCATAAATTTTGGAAGCAGCCTACAGATAAACGATACAGGTTTATAACATCTGTTTGTGCTGCTCAGGGTCAGTTTTGATCAGTAATGTTTTAACTTGTAAAATTCTGTGGAATATTTCTGTAAAGAATTCCTTTATTCTTTCCCATACTGTAATATCTGTGTTGTTTCATAAATACAGAGCAGAGCTCCCTTTATAGGGACTGGCACAAATTCAGACAAAATACAGGCAGACACACAGACAGGTCACACAGGCACAGGACAGACATCAGATACACAAAAAAGACATACCATAAACTGGCCAGTAACAACACACCATAGACAGATTGAAGACACAGAAGAAAGACATGGAAAATTCAAATTTGAGATCATTCTTACTCAGACTAATCTAAGTGGAAGTTGCTCTACATTAGTTCCTTAATGTGTTAACCAATAAATATATACTCACCCATTCATGGCAAAATGAAACTTTAATAATGGCTCACTACAAATGTACTTTTTCCCCCTTTTATAATTGTACTTAATACCATTTGGTATTCTTTCTCAACCTTCAATTGCTTTGTAACTCTTAAAAAACACAAAGAAGTTCTCCATTTCTAAAATGTCATCTTTCTGCATTAAAAATGTATTAGATCAGTCATAATGGGGACCAATAAACTGAAGACAGGGGACCAATCAAGAGTTGTTGCTGTCATCCAATGACTGAATGAAAAGGGAAGGGGTCTTAGGTAAAGAAATGAAGTAAATGGTCTCAGGAAATATATATATCCTTGTTCAGTGGTAGAAAAACATTGTTTGGAATGACAGGGTGGTGGTACACTTTTGGAACCTCAGCATTTGAGAGGCAAAGGAGAGGAGATTGACCTTTTTGAAGACAGTGAGGCCTAGATGAGACCCTTTCTCTCAAAGAAAATCAAAATAACAAAAAAATGATTTTGAGACAAAAACATGAATCAAGAAGTTCTCCAGTTTCTATATTGCATTAAAATTGTGAATTATTATAAATCTACATATTAAACAAAAAATGTCTATTTTATCTCTCTTGACAATGCACTTGGGTGGAGGATTCTTAGAAACAGCTAGAGCTAGATGTTTCCATTCTCAAAACTATTCATCCAATTCTACCATATAAGTTAAATTTCTATTTTTACAGAAAAAAAAAAAAACTTGGTCTTAATAAACACCAGTGGCTGAGCATGCAGTCTTCTGGGATGCTAATATTGCATGTCATCTGGGAGGCAAAGCTTTATTCAGTTCTAGGTATTTGCTGCTATTCACTGCCATACACACAAAATTTTTTTTTGTAATAAATTACACTACTTATGTGTCTGCTGTGGATCTGGTAATCAGGGCTCCAAAAACTTGGCAACAGCAAAGGGGAACCAAGTGAATTTTCTAATGTGTTTTTAAATGAAAGTCATAAAGCAGACCCCATTTCATTAAGCGCTTAAATGGGGATTCTTGAAAAAGATGTTCCGTTAGAGAATCCTGGCTCCCGCGTGAGTCCTGCCACTCCACAGTAGGTGGGTTTATTTTCCACGGTGCCTGAGTTCACAGCCACTGAGTTGTTTTCCTTGTCACCTTAGGCAAGCTGGATGGTTAATGGGATCACTAATAGGATATACAGTCAGTTATGGAGTTCTAAACTAGCTTGGATTAGCTATGACTGAAATCAATTACTACAGCCCACTGGTCCGTGGAAATTTGGGGAAGGGGTGTTCTCACATTTCTTTTCCCAGCAAACAGCTGTAGTCATTCCCCAAGTAGAGAAAAAAAAATTACCAGTAAAATTGATGCTAATTAGCACCCATGTTGGCAGTCAGAATACTCAGAACACTGAGAAGAAAATTCGCAAATGAGGCTGGTTAAGGGCGGTAAATTTTGTGCCACTAAAATTACCCAAGTATAATAAATGACTTTCTTTCAATTTTCTGAAAACCCGTATTCTTTGCTTAATCGACACATTAATGGACTTTTGTGATTGATCTTTTAAGGTTTTGCATTTCATTTATTATCCAGTGATGTTTATTTCAAAATATTCGAATTCAGCAAAATTGGTGTATTCATGAAATGTTACACTTGGCTCAACGTTTTCTATGCCCATACTCTTTAGCAATTAATACTGGCAAGAATTAGTCAAGTAACAAAGACTAATTAAAGTAGATATTTTTATTGGTTGGGACTTAAAATTTTAGCTTCACAATTTTACTCCTTAGTTTAATACTGTGAGCATAAAATAAACCAGATATTGTTATAAACCAAGGTTCAACAAATTTGTGCCTTAACATTAGGAGCAATATTAGTACTTAATTATTTATAATTTAATGTGAATGACTTATTTTTTTCTGAGTACAAGCTGAGGCTTAAAAACTAGAAAAAGACTGCAAAAAGATGTTCATGTTTGCTGCATACGTTATCAGTTCATTCCAATTAGCACTTTTATACTATATATCATGGCATCATTTCCCAGGGGGAAGTATTACTCATGGTTGAAAATATCTTGTTTTATTCCAACAAAATCCACACTGAGGTGGATGGCTTCACTGAAAACCCGCTATCTTTTGGAAAAGTCATGCAATTTACCTTCTGCAATTCATAACTGTCATACTATGGAAGACTAATGTTTAAATTCAATCAAATATTTATGCTATCATTTTTCTTTGAAGATAGAATTGTCAATGGAGTAATATTGGATTAGGCAGCTGGTGTGACAGGAAGCATTTCATTGATTGCAGTGATGTCCTCTGTTGGCATGTCTGTGCTTTTCTATTAAGTAGCAGCATGGAGGATAAGATGCTGGCAGGGAATAAAGAAAGGGTCCAAACTTCCTGTTAACTTCACCATCATACACTCACACAAATAAACTTGTACGCATGAAACATTATTTTAACACATATTCTGTCCAATGCAATCCTAAGCAATTTTCTTATCCCTGAACAGATGACCTAGGGGTGCCTTTCCTAACAATGCTTAATTATTACTTTTGTAGCAATGTGGACATGAAGAACACCAAGAAAAGTAAACTTCTTAATGATAATTGTACATGTATATTAGAACACTGTACTTTAGTAACTGCCAAGTGTTTTCTGTATCTATATTTCCTTAATAGTCTCATAAAACAAACCAGATATTAGTATAATCAAGGCCAAATGAATTTAAGTATGTAAGAAATTTAGATCTAAAATCAAACTATTTATACATTGAGTGTTGAGAATATAAGGCTTTCTCTTTAGTTTGCTAAGTAGCTGTAATGGATAATTACAGCACAATAAAACCATACACATTTCACATAGGTGTAATTAGTTTCTTTTGTATTGAAAGGAGATGATGTATACTGACAAAAATAAATTACTATAGTGGCGAATACATTCTTTGTAATTTTGCCGGTTTCTATTTAATGAGGTACAAAGAAGCAAAACACAGCGTTCCCTCAGTGGTTTCATTTCTCATGGGCTTCATATACTTATGTTAATTACTTTTCTGTTGTTATGATAAAACGTCATGGCTAAAAGCAACACAAAGTACAGTTAATTTTGACTTATAGTTCTAGGTGAAGACCATGATGATGGGTGGAGTGGAGGCATGATAACACACAACAGAAATGTCAGCTGGTATGGCAAACTGAGAGTTCACATCTTCAATAGCAACCTGGAAACTGAGAGCCAACAGGCAGTAAAGGTGTTTATCTCTAAGTCTGCTTCAGGTGACTTGAGTCCTCAGCATGGCTTCACCTCCCTAAACAGCACCAACTAGGGACTAAGTTTTCAAATGCCCAAGAAAATAGGGAGCCCTTCGCAACCAGGCCGCTTGCTACACCAGGCAGCTGAGGTAATAAAATACTTTCAGCCAATGAGAACCCAACTTTAGGCTATTCTTCTATCAGTCTAGAAAGTAAGTGAATGGTGTAAAGAACTCACTTAACAGGCTTATAAGAGACTTCATTCATTATATCTCTGAAATAATATTTAAGTAATTTGTTAAATTTACGTGCATGTCGGTTTTGAAGTGGGACAATTTTAACACATGCTTTCTATCAAGCACTCCATTCCAAGGTTACTCTCATATCTCTTGGCTTTCATCAGTTAACATATTTCTGGTCTGGTAGACACAAGTATATGCCTTTATGTA
Organism: Peromyscus maniculatus bairdii; assembly: GCF_049852395.1. NCBI lineage: Eukaryota > Metazoa > Chordata > Mammalia > Rodentia > Cricetidae > Peromyscus > Peromyscus maniculatus. Next base: position 74,190,915 of record NC_134861.1, read on the forward strand.
CACATCTACACTACCTGTAATATAATACTGATTAATAATTTCTTGCTGAAATTCATTTTAAATATTTGCATATAAAACAGATACTGTGGTAATTAACATTTAAATTGAGATTCTGAGCTGTGTCATAGTGATAAGAACAAGGATGAAAGAAGACAGTGGAAAATACTGTAACTCTACTAACTTTGGGATGTCCTTTAGTGTCATCCTTGTTCAGCTCACATTTGAGTAGTCATGTTGGTGGAGACACATTCTCAAAGCAAATTCCTTGATTCTCTGTCTCTTACAGTCATTTCTCAACCTCTTCTGAATTTTACCCTGACCCTTAAGGATCAGTAGCAATAAATGAAAGATTAAAAAAAGGCCATGAATTTGAAAAAGTGTTGGGAGGTGTATATGTGATGGGGAGAAGGGAGGAAAGAGAAAGGGGAACTGTTAAAATTATAATCCAAATGATTAAGTTAAATAAAAAAGAGAACCCTACATCATTAGTTCAAGTTACAGGAGGGTTATAGAAATCTCTATTCAAAGAAGGGTTTGAACATTCAAGAAGGAAGGACTAAACTGCAGATTCAAGATCAGCAAAACTATGTAGTGGAATATGAGGGCATTAGAAAATATTTCAAATGGCCAAATACGAAAAGGAAAAAGTGGATATTCATGCTGCAAAGTGTTTCTCAGTCGATGATATGAACACTTTTGTTAATATTTTTGTAGGTATTGAAAGCTCATCAATGTATTTAGCAATAATGCTTGGCATTGCTAGGAATGGGCTACAGTTGAACTGAAGAAAATATTTTTTAAAAAATAAGCAATAAATTTACAAGACCCCAAATAAATAAGATTACTTTAACATGGTGGTTCTCAATCTATGGGTCTCTACCCCTCTGGTGTACCATGACCCTTTCACAGGAGTAGCCTACAAACATCAGAAAACACAGATATTTACATTACAATTCATAACAGTAGCAAAATTACTGTTATGAAACAGCAAAAAAAAATTATAGCTGGGTGTCACCACCACATAAGTAACTGTACTAAAGGATTGCAGCATTAGAAATGTTAGGAACCACTACTCTAGGGTAAGTAAATTATTTGGGTTTTAGACATGAAGTAGCTGGGAATTATGAGATGATAGCTCCCCAAAATAAAACTTTTTGTTATTGTTGTTAAATTAGAGGTTTGGACAAACTACTGAACAATTCTATGTCACTTCTTGATAAAATTATAATATATGAAAAGTTGTACTAATTGAATCAAACTAAATTCTTGCATACATCATACATCTAGGATGGCACTTGGCTCATATTCTGTGTCTCAGGAACAATAGAGGTGACAACAGTTGTGACATACTCTAGCCTAAGTAGAATATCTGAGCCTGTGTTTTTCTGTGATATGTCCTTAGGTTATTGTTTGTCACTTAAAAGCAGTGTTTGTCCTCCCTAAAATGCTTTCTTTAAACTTCTATATTGCAAAACAGATTTTAATTACAATTTACCTCAATTTTGTTCTTAATTCTGTGGGGCAATATTAGTTAATACATATTTTTCACTCATTTCACTCTTTCCTACTTACAGAGGCACTATTGCAGTTACCTATTGCTTAACCTCTAACAAGTCCTCATCAGCTATACTGACTCGATACATTCTGTGTAAAGAACTGAAAGTAATACAAATGCAATGCCAGAGGCCTCCCACACTAACATGCATCTATGTACAATCATGTTTCTATTAATTCAGCTTTCTACTTTTCAGATAGTAGTTAGTGAACTCTTCTTGCTCTAGTCTCAAATACATCCTTCAATTTGTACCTAAGTTCTTATCATTTTGATCAATTCAAATTCAATTCTTTGATGAATTTCCAGCCTTCAGCATATTTGTTTTCTCATATACATCAATTTTTTTTTTTTTTTTGAGCTTTAGATTTTTTTATTTATTTATTTTTTTATTTATTATTATTATTATTATTATTATTTTACAACACCATTCAGTTCAACATAATAGCCACAGAATCCCCTGTTCTCCCCCTCTCGCCCACCCCTCCCCCCAGCCCACCCCCCATTCCCACCTCCTCCAGATCAAGGTCTCCCCCGAGGACCGGGGTTGACCTGGTAGACTCAGTCCAGGCAGGTCCATTCCCCCCTCCCAGACCGAGCCAAGTGTCCCTGCATAAGTCCCAGGATTCAAACAGCCAACTCATGCAACGAGCCCAGGACCTGGCACCAATGCACAGCTGCCTCCCAAACAGATCAAGCCAACTGACTGTCTCACCCGTTCAGGTGGCCTGATCCAGTTGGGGGCCCCTCAGCCTTTGGTTCATAGATCCTGTGCTTCCATTCATTTGGTTATTTATCCCGGTGCTTTATCCAACCTTGGCTTCAACAATTCTCGCTCATATAAATCCTCTTCATACTCACTAATTAGACTCCCAGTGCTCCACCAGGGGCCCAGCCGTGGATGTCTGCCTTCAGATTCCTCAGTCCTTGGATGGGGTTTATGGCATCACTATTTGGGTGTCTGGCCATTCCATCACCAGAGTAGGTCAGTTCCTGCCGTCTCGCGACCATTGCCAGCAGTCTTTTGAGGGGGTATCTTTGTGGATCTCCGTGGGCCTCCCTAGCTCTCTGCTTCCTCCCCTTCTCACCTTCCCATGTGGTCTTCATTTACCATGGTCTCCTATTTTCCAGGTAGCCTCACTGGTGATGTGAGGCTACCTGGAAAACGGGACCCCAAAAAAGACACGGAGAAATGGACAAGATCTACATGAATAGCCTGGTCATGAGTGGGAACAATGAAGGGCGACAGTCGAGGGAAAGAGTGGGAGATCCTAGCTGGATCAAGAAAAGAGAGGGAGAACAAGGAATAGGAGACCATGGTAAATGAAGATCATATACATCAATTTTATTAGCAAATGATGTTCAATTTCTGTATTTAGACAAAAATTCAATTCTCATCTTTTCTGATTATTTGTTATATTTTATGGTTTACAGAGAAATTTTTAGAAAATTTTGCCTCTCTCTCTCTCTCTCTCTCTCTCTCTCTCTCTCTCTCTCTCTCTCTCTCACACACACACACACACACACACACACACACACACACACCATACACACATACACACGGAGAAACAAATTCATACACATGTGTATTTATGAATGAAAACGTGATGCTGGGTATAGTACCTACAGTGTTATGCATGTTTACTGCATTTACAGCTAAGCTGTACCCCAGAACTTCTATTTTTTTAGACTGATTCACATTTTGTTACATACCTTCATTAATTCATAATTTATTAGGCATTTCCAGGTTGATATATACAAAGTAATTACTTTATCATCATATTGTTAGAAAATGTCAACATACAACACATTGTAAATAACTCTACTTCCAACTTGGTTTCTAAATGTCACTTTATCCAACTACCTCATGGATTTTTGTCCTCTGTCTCCTTTTCTACTTTCCTCTTCAAGATCCTCGACAGCTTAAGTGACCCTGAACTGTGATTTTGTCCTGTTCTGTTCTATTTTATAACCACTTCCCTAAGAATTCCATGTGCTCTAGTGACTATAAATACTGAAGATTTTTCTCTAACTCCAGGCTATTGAGCAACCATAAACTTTACATGTTTTCATCAGCCCAGTTTGATGCATCTGTTAGGATTAATAATAAACATTTCAATCCAATTTCATTTTCACACTACTGTACAATTCCCACTTCCAGCCCTCAGAGTTCTGCTTCTCAAACAATTTCTATACAATAACTGTTGATAAAATAGGTTCCTTCTTTTCAAATGTTCAAACTGATTCTTCCCATATACCTTCTCCTATACATAGGGAAATTCTACTTTCATGCACAGTGTAAGGACTTCTAAAACTTCATTTCCACCATCTTCATCATGTCCTTCAAGGTGTTTGTTCCTCCTTTGGACTCTGCAGCTCACTAGTTCAGACACATGGCCCTGAACATACCCATATACCCATGTTAAAAAAATGGTGCAGCAGGAAAGTTATACTAAATAACTTTATACTAAAGACCTGGAGGCAGTTTCAATTCTGTGGGTATGCTCTAGGGCAAACTTGCAGATTACACTGTATGATGTTGTAAACCAGGCAATTAGAAATATATCACTCTATTTTTAAAAATTTTTTTTTTGTTTGTTTTTTCAAGACAGGGTTTCTCTGTGTAGCTTTGCGCCTTTCCTGGGACTCACTTGGTAGTCCAGGCTGGCCTCGAACTCACAGAGATCCGCCTGCCTCTGCCTCCCGAGTGCTGGGATTAAAGGCGTGTGCCACCACCGCCCGGCTTAAATTATTTTTTATCATGATTTCAATTGTAACTACTGGTAGCTATACATTAGTGAAGACTTTATTATTAAAATTTCAAATTTGAAATAGATTAATATTTTTCACTTATACAGCTGTACTGGTAAATGCCTGTAAACACAGCATTTGGAAGGCTGAAGTAGAATGATTTGAAGGGTTGAACCAACTATGGGCGATATACTGAGTTCCAGATTAAGCTAGAGTCTGTCTTTATTTCAAAATAAGGTTGAAAAATGCTTCATTGTTCTCCAAAGAACTGATTCTAATTTCTAAACCTATTATGAAAAATATGAGTTTATATCAATAGACAATATGCTGGGCTATTATCATAGGCACATAAATAATACCAATGCTACACTATCATATTATGTATCGGCTTTTAATTAAAAAACTTTCAATATTATAAATAAGGTTATCATAAGCATGTATGTATTTATATGAACATAGACTCTTATAGTTACTAGTATTATATATATGTTCAATAATCATACATAATATGTATATTATAAAGTAGTAAATGTAAATAAATAAGGTACATGCCAGCTATACATTTAGTAGTTTTCTATAAAATAAAATTTAGAAAGAGACCCTGAAATTTGCAATCCCAAGTTTTCTCTTAAGATATAAAACTAAGGTGGGTGAATTTAAAAAGTTTTAAAGCATATTTTCTGTTTTTTTTTTTTTGTGGTGTATCTGTGCTGTATACTGTGTGTGGTCCTGGGTGCATATAGGAACATGAATATGGAGGGTAAATAAAGATATCAGGTATATTCATTATTATTAACTATGTTTCTTGAGAAAAGATCTCTCACTGAAACCAGAGCTCAGCATTTTGTCTTGAAGGGCTGACCAGTCATTTGCTAGGATCCATCTGTCTCTTGCCTCCAGCAATCTGCCATTATAGATGCTCATGCTAAGTCTGACTTGTACCCCTGTGATGGAAATCTGAACTAAATTCTCATACTTGAACTTCAGGCACTGATGCATCTCCTCAGCCCTGAACACGTTTACACACAGCAACAAAATATGGAGATTAACAGCATTTGCAGACACAAATGCTAGGATTCAGATTTCAGTTTAAATATCTGATATTAAATATAAAAGTGAAATATAATTAACAGATGTTTGATTCACAGGTTGGTTTTACCCCTCAGACTTCTTTCTGCAAAGCATTCAAGGAGTGAGTTTCCTTGAAAATATTTATTGTCACAACAAAAAATTTTAACCTTTACACACATTCAATTGACCTTTTCACCATACATCATGCATTCCAATAGTATATCTTCATATCTTCTTTTAAAAAATGCAATTGTCATCCCTGTGAATGGTCCCTTTTCAGAAGATATTTTTATTTCTCTGCCTTCATTTTTTCCTACAATATTTCTTATTCTTCTATAAGCCCTGCATCCCTATAGTCTCTATTTTTTAAGAGTATGCAAATATGGGCTGGAGAGATGGCTCAGTCGTTAAAGGCTAGGCTCACAACCAAAAATATAAAAGTATGCAAATATGTCTCAATGGGCTCATTTAATACAAGCTTGGTTTTCAGTTTATTGTTATTGATAGGGAGTTTCAATATATTGAGAAGAATCCTTTTGGAAAATAATTAAGTGACTGGGATTACTAATTTCAAAACAACTATTGCAGATTCCATGGGTTTAGGGCTATTTGTCATGAGAAGATACTTCTCCCCCTTTTCTCTGCCTGTCTCCATATATAGTTCCATACATGATGGCAAATACCATGTATACTGTTGAGATTTTCATCAACTTGACACAGGGTAGAGTCATTTGAGAGTACTCAAGTTGGGAACCTCAATTGAGAGAATGTCTCCATCAGACTGACCTGTAAGGTAAGCTTGTGGTGTGTTTTCTTGATTAAAGATTAATGTTAGAGTGACCAGCCCACTGTGAGCAGTGCTGTTCCGGGACAGGTGGTCTAGGATTGTATAAGAAAGCTAGCCAAGCAAGTCTTTGAGAGCAAACCATTAAGTAGCACTTCACCATAGTCTCTGCTTCACTTCCTGACTTGGCTTCCTTGATGATGGACTGTATCCTATAAGCTAAATAAACCCAAATTGGTCTTCACAAGAATAAGTCAAGAGGCAGTTTTTAGAAGTCAATATGATACTGGCATCAGGTCTTTGGTGATTAAGCCTATTGACAGTATATTTTTGTATAAATGAATATAATAAAATATAATATAAATGAATATATTTTTCTTTATAAATTAAAAAGCTGCAAGAGATTGGTTATAGTAGATAAAATGGAAAATACAATTAAGGGAACCAAATTTGGCAGTATATGGTAGTATACTTACCATCACTATCTCTCCTTTTATTTATTCTTCCCAATAAAGACATTCTACAGGATGAAAATTTGGAAAAGGAAGATCAGAGCATATTCAGATCAGTGTATTTCTAACTGCATTTGGGAAAGCAGTATTCCATTTTGCTCAGCAGGGGAGACTTTCTACTTCTACATGGTTACTTCTGAAACAGGAAGTCTACCTAGTCTACCTACTAGAAAAGTCTAGATGGTTAGAGTTGGAAGTAGCTTAACACAGAGAAGGGATCTTAAATAACACCCTTGTTTGGAATTACAGATGAATGAATACCCTAACAACATGCTAAAACTTGGTCAGGATTTTTAGAAGTGTGATTTTCTATTACTTCTACATGGATTGCCCATTCTTCATGCTGTGCTACAATTTGCAACAATATCTGACTGGCTACAGCCCAACATTATCTATTAACCTGTATTACCAATGATAAGAACACTTTAGCTCTGGACCTATGTCTTACCTGTTTTTTTTTTTTTTCATTTTATTTAAAATCAAGCAGATAGTTAGGTCTTACACATTGAGTGGCATTACATATTGATCCCTTTAGCCCTATTTTTTATCTTACACTTTCTTACCTTCATTTACCATTGCCATTCATAGACATCAAATCCATTCCTCATACACTAATACTTCCCCATGTTTTTGTTTTTATTTTTTGTTTTTGGTTTGGTTTGTTTGTTACTTACAGGAGACATTGCTTTGGATTTGTAAAGCAATAGTGAGAGTGTTGAACTTTTTGTATTTTGAGAACAATTCATTGCAAATTTATATCATGTTCTTAGTAAATAGCCTTTGCCCTTTGCCTAAATATGCATGCAAGTGATATAACTGTAACGACAAAAATTCTTCCAGTAAAAATGAGGAAATCCATTACTTCTTTATGGTCCATGTGGATGATTGGCTTGAATATACCAGAACACTGTCATGTGTGACAGATCATAGTGAGTTTTGATAGGCTTTCTAAGAAGTCATTAAGATAAGCAAAATTTTATTTACTTGGCTTTTTTTATTTCTCATGATGAACTAATGTATTTAGTGATGTAATGACAGCATAAAGAATATATATATATATATATATATATATATATATATATATATATATATATATAAATAATGTGGGTGAAATTTTTCATTTTATGTAGTGTGGATATCTTTTATTATGACATATGGCAGTTACAAAATCCACTTAATCTGAAGAATCATTTCCAAAATCTTGGATAGAGAAAATTATACCTTTAATAGCTACAAGTTGACCTATCCTTATAAGCACAAACTATCCACATATCTACAGACATTAATATTGTTATGTGATATTTATTCAGTACATGTGCTGCATCAAGAGCTTATATTAGAATTCATCAGTTTTAAAGTCACTGTCCCCAGGATGCCCCATTCTGCTCCTGCCTCCTTCCTAGAACTTGCATTGCCTTATAGTTACGTGTCTTGTGTCCTTTCTCTCCATACTGCAACCTCTTTATTCACTGGTTCAGTCATAAATTACCATTTCCTCCATGTAGCTTGACAGATAATAAACAACCAAGCTGTATGTTTTGTACTTTAACCAACCTCTTGACTTCAAACGCTTAATTGGAACTGAGATTGAGGACCCATTGAAAGATCTATGGCATTTCTTGGGAATGTCTAGAAATCTACTTGGAGAAATATCTAAGTGCCAGACATAGAGAAGGACAGCAGATATGATTTAATGACCCTGTAATTATTGCTGTGAACTTTCACCACCTTTTTACTCTTACTCCAACGCAAGGTAGATTTAGTGTGAAATCTAGTTCTTTGAAAGTGTCTACAACTTGACAGCTGAATACATTTTGTGGACCAGAGTATCACCTTATAGGAGGCAAATCAATAAAGTTCAAGAAAAGGCACTAATGATACAGATCTGTCTACCAATTATATGGCATTGCTCCACACGTCCCTGACAGGCATATACTTTTATATTCCATTAAAGCATGGTGAACAACTCTAAAAGTTCTTCCAAATAAACTCCAAAGTAGGTCTTACTAGATTTACTGAGTGTCCTTTCACACACATCAGTTTATTAGTCCATTTTCTACTTTTGGCTGTGATGCTATGTGGTTGACCCCACAAATCTACAAGCCCGTGTTTGTTCAGATTTGAATGTCATGTATAGTATTCTATAATTCGCTTATTACTTAGTAATTAATTTATCTGCCCTAATATATTCAGAAAGGTTCCCTTCACATTTTTCAAAACAAAAATGTTGAATTAAAAGAAATAAAATTCTTTGCTTCACTAGTATGGGAAAAAGAAGGAAAAAGTGACTTTGCTTAAATAAGAGACCATCCAGACACATATAAAAAGGAGGTGTGCATAAATAAATATTAAGCTTCACATGCACTGCATATTTACTTGTATTATCTCTATACACATATATTATACATTTCTATGCAATAAAATTTTGCAAATTTCTCTACCTCATCTGAAAAAAAGAATAAAGCCAATGTTTCAGTTATATTTTGACAGCAAAGTGTTGGGTTTGAGGAAGCAACCTACCTTTCCTTAGGAGTTCTTATTCCAGTCCCTAGTGGGTTATCAGATACCTCAGAACCACAGGTGGTATCACCTTGTAGCTTGTATGTGTCGTGACACTGAATCCTGAGCCTGTCAAATTCACTGCTGCTTTTATTATTTTTAGATGCACTGCACGTCTCCTCTAAAAACACAAATCACACTTCTGCAGGTGCCAGGTTTTGAAATTTTGCAGTCTGATAATCTAGATGTGTTATCACAATGCTTTAAATAAATAAAGTAGCTCCAGTACCATTACTCAAATATGCCAAGGTATCCAAGGCCTGGGGCCACAGCTGGCTGTGACCACATGTCTGCCTTGGTTGGTTTGCAAGTAGGAAGTACATGCTTGCCATGCTACCTCACTCTAAGTATGAAAAGAAATAAAATAATAAAATATAATAAAATAAAAAAGCTTTACCTAGTTTTCATCAAAGAGGCTTTGAATTTTGTTCCTCCTGAGAAGGCTGCTAGCTACTGTGCTTTCATGCTAACCTTTATACTGAACCGAATTTGAAAGCCTTTAAAATTCATTGATGATGTGCTGTGTGGCTCAGCCACTGTACTTTCTGTAGCAGGCATCCCTGCTTGAGATTAAGTTATATTCACCTTAAGATTTATGTGAGGGAACAAGGTGCCTCATGGGAAAGGACTTGTTCTAAGGATATCGTGATACAGTTTTGTTTCAAGAATGGCAGGTCAGCATCAGAGATAAAGGGTCGCTGTTCTCCCTTGGTTCACCCTTCAACCTTGCTGCTGTGGACATACACTGAAGTCCACAGGCAACTCTGTAAGGAATAAAAGACGTGGTTAAAATGAAAGCTGCTTTTGTTCTCTCTCTCCCTAGTTTTACCTACTCAAGAAACTGAGCACTAAATTTCCAGACAGGCAATTGTCAGCAGACTCTCCCACACTAAGAAGGGAAGTCAGTGATGCCCACAAAAATACAAGGAAACTAATACTGCCCTCAATATTGGTACTGATAACAATATTGATAGTTCTAGTAAAATAATTGGGGGTGCAGTTCTTTCCCAGAAATCTTAGAGACTCACAGGCTCCTAAGTACATCCTTTTTGAAGCCCAGTGTGGAAAGCTTGTTACCTATGACTGATACAGAATTACTAGCATCAATGATAATCATCAGAATATGGTTCCTACTTTGGCTGATGAGAGTAATAAACAGTAGTCTTACCAATATCATGGTGATGTTGGACTCCAAGAAATTTCCAAAGGACTATGCTGTACTCTGATTCTTATATGTTGTGCAGAGGGCAGGTTGTTGAAATCTTTAACATTGATGGTGCTATGGAAATGTAAATTAGCTATAAAAAAGGTTGGGCTTTATGAGATGGTGTTTAGTTAGCTAAGGACATACCCTGAAAAGAAATGTTTGGACATTAACCTCTTCCAATTTTTCCCCCTTGCTACCTAACTTCCTGCCATGATAATCTAACTGGATGTAGGCGCAAAAGAAGCAAATCCAGCCTTTCTTGGACAGAATCTTTAAAAATTGTGAAAAAAATTGTATTTTTCTTTTCATGTGGAACATCTTTGGTATTTTGTTATAGTAATTGAAAGTCACCTAATACTGAAAGTAATGGGACATAAAATACATCTGAAACAGACTCCAAGGTAATTAGAAATTGACCTGCAGAAAACTTAATGTCTTGTACTTTCTTAGCTAGAAAAGAAATATAGTGATTTGAATTATACTCTCACTATTTTTGAAAGGCTTTTGTAGATGTGTAATACTTGCAAGGTTCTTCAAAACAAACACTAAATTAGATACAGAATCGTTGAGTCTTTACCATCAAGAACTAGGTTCAGCAGTCAGGATGTTTTTAAAATAGAAAATAGGTCAGATATCTAAAGAGGTCCCTATACTTATTTGTAAAAAAAAAAAAAAAAGAGGTGCATGCTCTCCCTTTTCCACAAAATATACCAAAATGTTACTGTTCCTATTCTTGGAAGGTTTAAATACTCGAGGAAGAAGAAAAACACTGAATAAATAATATATAAACTAAGATTATGTAGTGGTAAATATCAAAATAACATGTTAGAAGTAGCAGTAAAATAATGTTACTGCAGAAATAGTAATGGTGAGAATCAGCTTATGTCAGTTATGAGTTCTTATATTTGACTGGGAAGTGAATGTGATTGGGGAAAATTATGTGAAATTCCCAAATAATCAATAAAAATATAATGTTGGAGGAAAATTTAAATGTACAAAATAGAGTTCTTACATTCATAAAGTCTACAGTTTTGCAGTAAGTAGATTTAGGACTCTTCTTAATCCCTAAAGCAAATACACATCTTTACAACTGTCCATGGTTTTTATCTGTCACAAATAGAACATGAAACAATTGATTCAATTGATTTTTCGATACATGTAGCAATTTTTTTTTTATTCCTTATGTAGCTGGAGTTTTGTTCTACTTTATGACAGGTGTACATTCTTTAGAATTATGCTCATTTATTTTTGTCTTCTATCTTGTATTATATACTTATTTATTAATAACTGTGATTAATCTCTAGTTAGGTATGCTATTTCTGTTAAAATTTATTAACTAAATAAATTGATATAGAAACAAAATATTTTGTTTGAGATACAGATCGATTTCACACAGTTATGATGACCAATTATTAGATTTCTAGAAATGCCTCAGGCCTCAGATAAGATCTGACATCATGGAAATATGCCGTATGTTTGGAAAACTTTCTATCTATACTTGTCCCTTCAGAGAGTTGGCTGGGCCTAACTGGAAGTCTTTGTGCTGGCTGATAACACCATCTTATGTAGTCTATAGCAAATATAGCATGGATTTGTTCCAGAGTAAGAGTCATAGTAAATACAATTCCTTAGTTAATGTTTAGTGTCATTTTTAATTTGAATAGGTTATTTATGAATCTGGATTTTTTAAATAAAAATACTTAAGTCAATAGGAAATAGAGCTACAGGTCTACATATTAATGATACAAAGAAAAATGGGACACAGTGCAGATGGCTAGAAGCAGATTATTCGCCTGTGGGGGGGGGAAGCACAGAAACATGAAGATATGAGATGCAGTGAAAGATCAAGAACAATAGGGTGCAAGTTTGAAGAATATAGGCAAAGCTAAACTGTTGGAATAGAATGTGCCTGCACTGATTACATGTGTAGTTAGGAAAATCTTGATGATAAGGTAAAATTTGAGTTAAATCTTAGAGTGTAATGTGAGAAAAAATGAAAGTTCATTGCTTGGTGATTCTAGAGGAAACCATAAAAGCAGAACATTCTAGAAAACAACATCATGAAAGATAACAGATATGGAGAGGCAGAGATGCTGTGATACATATTTATTTATACTTATATTAAATTCTAAATTAAGTGGTAAATAGTTAAATTCTTAAGTATAACTCAGAAAAATTGGTATTGTATATTTCAATTTTCTGACAATCTTATAATATTACTGCAATTCTTTTCAATTATTTTATTTCTCAAGAGGCTTCTTAGTTACATAAATTAAATGCACAAATTAATTTATTTTAAAAATGAGGAGAGTGCTTTGCAAATTAGATATAGGTTGTCAATGGGGAATTAAAGAAAACACACAGACAAGGTCCATTGGGAAGGGAAATAGTCAGATAATAGAGTGAGGACAGGGCTGGCAATCTTTGCCAAGATGAAAGAACAGATGGGGGATGATTTTTTTGAGTCCTCACACAGATGGTTCTCCAGATGGATTCTGCCAGGTTCATACAGCTTATGTGTATTTTTCAACTGCTTATCATGGTAGGCAAGGCACTTCTATACAGGCGGAATCTTTACTTGGTGCAGGTTATTGAAATATAACACTAGAAGAAAATGTTGCTAGTTGGCAACATTTTATAAAGTGTTTTTTTTTAAATAACTGTCATTTCTAATTAGATAGAGACCTGAAGTTAATCTTATTTTAAAGACACAAGTCTTCAAAAAATAACTCACAGGTCTTTGTGCAGATTGGAAGACTTAGGACATGAATTTGAATTTTGGTTGTTAATTGGCTATATAACCTTTGGATATTTAAAATCCAGCTTCTACTTAGCTAACAAAATGACAGGATTTAACAAAAAGCATAATTTAAAATTATTTAAATAACAATAATATTTCCATTTAAATTTATTATAAATCTTAACATAATGTATTCCATGTTGATTGATAGATAAATATGTAGCATATTTTAGCTTACTATGAAATTAATTGTTTTAGAAAAGCTTTATTCTGAGGCTTCAGATATGTATACATTGTTTTGAAATAAGCATTAAGTAAGCTTTACTGCCATTTAAGTTGATAAGTGATGCTTCTAGCAAATATCACTTAAATGAAAGAGAAAAGCAAGAATAAATTACAAAGGCATTATGGGTTTTCAAAGAATTACTCTTCATTATATAAAGTTATACATACAAACTAGAATTACATTATAGATAGACTCTGCTCTTTCTGTTGTAGCAAGTGGAGATCTTAATAAAGGAGAATTTTAAATCCTCACAGGAGGGATTTTTCTTGTTGGAGTTTTTGTAAGTATTGATACACCACATCAAAGGTGTGCAATCTGTCTGGAAACACTGCAGGGGTCTGGGAATAAAAACACCCTGGGACTCTCCTGGTATAGTTACTTTTTCATCATAGATGTTAATTGTTCTAAAACTTTAAAGATATCAAATTTTTGTGTTTTTTCCAATATTTTTATAAACATTACTTCATTTGAGGCTGGCCATAGTTATCATGGCAATAATTTCAGCTTGAGGAGCCTTGTGACAAATGAACATTTAGCTATTTTACAGATGAAAGAAGCCAGATTCTGGCTTGTTACTTCAACACAGACTTACAGTACATCTATAATGTACCAGTGAGATGCTGATGATGTGACTCTGCAGTTTTCTGAAATTAGTACATAATAATATGTACCATAGTGGTTTTTCTCTGTAGGTCACTGCACCAAACCACCTTGAAAATTGCATTTATTTCATCATTTAGCAGTTAGTTTTGTGGCTTATTGTGCACACTATTTTTAATTTGTGATTTGATGAAGGCACATATAGATGAAGACACTGGTATATGTGTGAAACACACCCCTACATAAAGTACGGAGATAGATGCATATTTATATGTGAATGAGTATAGATTTATCAATTACATCAAAAGATTATCATAATTTTATATGTTAAGCACTTTGAAAACTAGAAGAGAGTTCCCAAATATGGTGATAAATTGTGTATGTACCCTAATAAACTTTGCCTAAAGATCAGAGAGACAAAGAAACAAAACACCTCTTACCTCTAGGACTCCTCAACCTTAAACGCTTTCCTCAGCTGAAAGACCCTTAGTTTCTGTCTCCTCATGCCTTATATACCTTGCTGAGCCCAGCTGTCACTTCCTGGGATTAAAGGTGTGAGATCTCAAGTGCTGGGATTAAAGGTGTGTGCCACCACTGCTAAAGTAGGGATAAAGAGAGAGAGCAGAGTAGCATTTTCTCTTATTGTTGTTGTTTTTGAATTTTGTTTGTTTGTTTTGTATTGACCAAATTTTTTCATACAATATAAGCTGATGGTTCCTTTCCTCCAGTTACTTGATGCTTCCCACCTCCCCAGCCACCCAAATCCATGACTTTTGTTTCTCTCCTTTTAGAAAGCAAGCATTCTCAGTGATGAAGAAAGGTGGGAAGACTCTAATGAAAGAAGAGCACATGCAGTGATGAAGTACATAAGAATATGTGATTTCAGGATTGCTGCAATATAAAACGAGCCATGGAGTAGCCACTGATGAGAGTGAGAAGGAATGCCAATGAAATCCTGACAGGAGGACTGAGGCTATCATTGTATATCCTTGGTTAAAGCTGAGTTTTCCTTCCTCTCCTAGAATGATAATTTCCTTCTTTTGTGTAAAAACAGTTTGAGCTTTCTACTTAATGAGCAATGGGAATGAGTTGGGAATGTATTATTTGTGCTTTGAGATGCAAGTATTAGTAATTGATGGTGTTTTCTTTTTTATTTCTTTATTCTTCTCTCATACCATAGATCCTAAATGTAGCCTCCCCTCCCTCCATTCCTCCCCGTCCCCCCCACCCCCCGACACACACCATTCCTCTCTCTCATATCCACTTCTCCTAGGTTCCCTTCAGAAAAGTGCAAGCCTCCCAGAGATATCAACCAAACATGGCATAACAAAATGTGATAAGACTAGGCATACAGCCTCACATCAAGGTCGAATGAGACATCCAGGGAAGAGGAAAGTTTCGCAAGAGCAAGCAAGAGTCAGGGATAAGCCCTGTAGCTGGAGTTTTCTCCAGCCCTACCCAGCCCCACAGACCCCCACACACAACCACTTATAAAATAATCACTTAGAAACTTATATTAATTAAATTGCTAGGCCATTAGCTCAGGCCTTACACTGACTATCTCTTACACTTAACTCAGCCCATTTTTGTTAATTTATATGTCGCCACATGTTCCATGGCTTTACTTGTTGCCTTTACATGTTGGTTTTTGGACAGCAGATTCGAGTCTCTTTTTGGCTTCCACCTCCCAGCCTCTCTTCTCTGTCACACCTATCCTATACTTTTTGCCAGGCTACTGGCCAATCAGCGTTTTATTTATCAATCAATCATAGCAACATATATTCACAGCATACAGGACACCACAGCAAACCCCAATCTCACTGTTAGGACTCCCAAAAGCACCTCAAGCTAAATAACCATAACATACATGCAGAGAGCTTGGTACAGACCCATACAGGGTACATTTTGTCACTTTAGTCTCGGCGAGCCTTTATGAGACCTGCTTAATTGATTATGTGGGCTGTGTTCCTGGTGTCCTTGAACCCTCTTGCTCATACAATTCTACCTCTCCTCTTATGTTCCCCTAGCTCTATGTAATGATGTTTTGCTGTGGGTCTCTTGTGGTGGTATTGTGTTCCCCAAGATCTTGTGTACTCTAATAAAGTTATCTGGGGTCAGAGAACAGACAGCCACTAAATACAAAGGCTAGAAAATGGTGGCACTCACACCTTTAATCCTAGCATTCCAGAGATAGAAATCCCTCTGGATCTCTGTGAGTTCAAGGCCACATTGGAAATAGCCAAGCATGGTGACACACGCCTTTAATCCCAGAAAGCCAGCCTTTAATCCCAGGGAGTGGTGGTAGAAAGCAAAAAGATATATAAGGCGTGAGAACCAAAAACTAGAAGATTTTGGCTGGTTAAGCATTCAGGCTCAGCATTCAGCTGAGACCCATTCCGGATAAGGACTCAGAGGCCTCCAGTCTGAGGAGACAGGACCAGCTGAGGATCCGGCGAGGTGAGATAGCTGTGGCTTGTTCTGTCTCTCTGATCTACCAGCATGGACCCCAATAACTCGCCTCAGGTTTGATTTTATTAATAAGAACTTTTAAGATTCCTGCTATAGTCTCTCTATCACCTTGGGGAGGAAGACTCTCTGATAGAGATTTGGTTAGGTACTAATCATGAGTACAGCAGAATTTTATTAGGAATCACTTCATTGCCTTTCTTTTCTTTTCTTTCCTTTCTTTTTTTTTTTGTCAGTCATGTTTGGCTTTACCCTACATCTCTAGGCCATCCAGTTTCTTGTTCCTAACTATCCAGGTAATGTTAGACATGGGTTCCCTCTCCTTATATCAATCATTTGTTGGTCATTCCCAAAAGCTCTGAGACAACATTTCCCCCAAAATAACTTACAAGCAAGACAAGTTGTAGGTCATAGGTTTTCTGGCTTGCTTGCTATCCCAGTTCCACCATTAGAAGCCTTATGTCTTTGATCCCAGTCCTCAAGAGGCAGAGGCAGGCAGATCTCTGAGTTCAAGGCCATCCTGAAATACAGAGCAAGTTCTAGGACAAGCAGAGCTACAAAAAGAATCCCTGTCTCAAAAACAGCAAAACATCAGCAAAATAATAATAATAATAATAACAATAATAATAATAATAATAATAATAATAAAAGCACAAAGAAGATGATAGTACATAACATGAAACATGACTATCTGATATTTAACTTTCATTATCAGGAAGAATGTTATTTCATTCAGATCAATATAGTACAGACTAAATTTGGTTATTGGTAATGGGCTGAGGAGATATGAAGGAATACACAAATAGTGAAAAGAAGAAATCCCATGATATTTTATTGACAGGTTAAGTTTCAGGTCCCTGGGTAATGTTTAGGTTGCAATTATTTTGTGGATGATGAGTTACTATGACTTGGTATGTGGAGTAATTTTTCAGATAAAAGGCATCTATGTATCTCAAAAACATTCCATAGTTAAGGACAGATGATGGAGGAAAGATCAAGGAAAAGATTACAAAGTCTATAAAATACTTTGCCAATGGTATGTCTTTATAATTTGTGTTCTGACATGTCACAAGAAATTAACACTGTTAGCCAGGTGGCAGTGGCTCACACCTTTAATCCCAGCACTTGGGAGGCAGAGCCAGGTGGATCTCTATAAGTTTGAGGCCAGCCTGATTTACAGAGCCAGATTCAGGACAGGCACCAAAACAACACAGAGAAACCCTGTCTTGAAAAACAAAAAATAAAAATAAAATAGAAATAACACTGTTAATGTCTTGTTTTCTTTGTGTTTCAGTGTGTTCTTAGTGCTTATAATAGTATCATAAACAATAGTATTGGGAACCAGTTAGGGTTTTTATTGCTGTGAAGAGATGCTATGACCACTTGAGATGTCTGGTTTCAGGGAGGGACAGAGAGGAAGAACAGTAAAAGAGATACCTTGACAGAATGAGCCATTATGGGGTTAGGGAGAAATCTGGTGCTAGAGAAATCCCCAGGAGCCCACAAGGTTGTCCCCAGCTAAGACTCATAGCAATGGTGGAGAGGGTGCTTAACTAGCATTCACCTGTGCTTTGATTGCTGACTGTTCTAATTGTAATCATAGAACCTATATCCAGCAATTGATCGAAACAGATACAGAGAGTCACAGGCAAGCACTTGGCCAGGTTCCTGGAATTTTTAGTTGAAGAGAGGGAAGAGGCACTATATGAGCAAGGGGGAATAAGATTATGTGCTATGGGATGGTCTGTATGTCAAATTGCTCTGATTGGTCAATAAATAAAACACTGATTGGTCAGTGGCCAGGCAGGAAGTAGGTGGGACAAGGAGAGAGGAGAATTCTGGGAAGCAGAAGGCTGAGGCAGAAAGACACTGCCAGCCACCGCCATGACCAGTAGCATGTGAAGACGCCGGTAAGCCACCAGCCACGTGGTAAAGTATAGATTTATGGAAATGGATTAATTTAAGCTATAAGAACAGTTAGCAAGAAGCCTGCCACGGCCATACAGTTTGTATGCAATATAAGTCTCTGTGTTTACTTGGTTGGGTCTGAGCGGCTATGGGACTGGCGGGTGACAAAGATTTATTCTGACTGTGGGCAAGGCAGGAAAACTCTAGCTACAATTATGATGGGAAAAACCACAGAGACAGCTGACCCAAGCTAGTGGGAGCTCATAGACTCTAGACTGACAGCTGGGGAGCCTGCATGGGACTGCACTAGGCCTCTTGATTGAAGGTGACAGATGTGTGGCTTGATCTGTTTGTGAGTCCCCTGGCAATCAGACCAGGACTCATCCTGAGTACATGAAGTGGCTTCTTTAGAGCCCATTCCCTATGCTGCCATGCCTTACTCAGCCCTGATGCAGGGGGGCAGGGCTTGGGCCTGGCCCCACTTGGAATGACAGCCTATGTTGAATACACAAGGGAAGCCTTATCCCCTATGATGAGTTGGGAGGGGTTGGATGGGGGGAGTTGCAGGAGAGTATAAGAGGAGGGAGGGGAAACAGTGGGCAGTATGTAAAAAGAAAAAAAAAAAACTTTAAATATCAAGTGAACCTTAAAAAAAGAAATGTAATTGAGGTGGTTCCCTGACAGTTTCAGAGGTTCAGTTCATTATCCTCACAACAGGGAACATGGTGGCATGCAGGCAGATGTGGTGCTGGAGGAGTAGCTGAGCATCTTACATCTTACAGGCAACAGGAAGTTGACTAAGACACTGGATGATATCCTGAACATAGAAAACCTCAACTCTGCCCCCACAGTGACAGAATTCCTCTAACAAAGCCACACCCACTCCATCAAAGCCACACCTCCTAATAGTGACACTCCCTTTGGGGGATCATTTTCTTTCATTCCATTCTCTGGCCCCCAAAGGCTTGTAGGCATATTATCATGCAAAAATGCATTCAGTCAAACTTCAAAATTCTATATTGTCCATCACTGTCTCAACAATGCTTAAAATTCCAAATTTCAGAGTTTCTTCAGAGACTCATAGAAGCTCTTAACTGTAATCATCTATTTAAAAAAGAAAAAGATCACATGCTTCCAACATATAATGGCCCAGTATACACACTACCATTCCAAAATGAAGAGAAAGGAGCATAGTGAGGAAATATTGGACCAAAGCAAGACCAAAAACCAGCTGGGAAAACTCCAATGTCTGCTGCTCCATGTATAATGTTAACATGCTCTCCAGATCTCCAACTGCATTTAGCTTTGTTGACTACAACATAATTCTTTCTCTTGGTCTGTTTCTACTCCCTGTTAGAAACTCTCCTCGGCAGGTATCCCCAATCTCTGCCATCTCTAACATCTTGGGTTATCCATGGCATTCTAGGTTTCAACATGACAGCTTCATGCAATGGCTTCTTAGGCCTCCATTCCGGGACACTCCTGATACATGCCTGGCCTCAGCAGCTTTACTTCATAACTCCTTTCTTCTATCCTTAACTGTAAAGCCAGAATCATATGGCTAATGCTACTAAGTTCTGCTGTGCGCTAGTATTTTAACATGACCTCTCATACAACTGCATTCTCACCAGATTTCTGTATTTCACTGCCTAAGCTTGGCTGTCCTGAAACTTGCTCTATAGTCCAGTCTGGCCTCAAACTCAGAGATCAGCCAGCCTCTGTTTCCAGAATGCTGGGATTAAAGGTATGTACCACTGCACCTGGCTCTAGGCATTTCTTTAGTTTCTTTTTCACAACCTTAGCTGGGTGGGAACTTGCCCTGAGATCACTATTGCTATTAGGAAGGCCAGCTTCTAGAAGTACAGTGCTCAAAGGGAAATCTACAACATGGCAAAGCTACTACTTTTCCATCTGAAGGTTTAGGGAAAAATGAAAAAAATAAATAAATAAAAGAAGAGAAACTCTTGCACTCTCTTGATGGTTTCTTTTCTTTACTCTCTTCATGTTGTTCTCATCATGTTGTTGTTGTACTACTACATTACTCCTCTATTCCCTTTCCCTCCACCACTTAAATACTCTTAACTTCTGACTATTGAAGAACACTTACAACTCTCATTTGGGGTTACAGAGTCAAGTTATTTTCTGTAGCCTTGATTAATCAGGATTTATTTTCACAAATTGAGGTCAGGAATTGGTGCAAGAAATTAATCATTTGCCAACTAGAAATAATTGGCCTGTTTTTGTATTTAAAATCTAGCCAGTCAGTACAGTTGTGTATCCTTTTGAACAAGATAGGGAATGTTTATCTAAAAAGCAAACAAACAACCCCCCCCCAAAAAAAAATGAACAAAAAACATCAGCAAGGCATCTAGTCCAATCTAAATCTCTTTTGAAGCTTTATGTCAGCTTGAGGTGCTCAGCCATAAAATTAAAGAAATTTGAGCCATTCTGGCTCCTGTATGCCAATGTTTTCCTAAATCATAAATCTGAACTGTGATTTAAACCAGACCCTAAGTATAACTTAATAGGCCTCGTGGATCAATGGGTCTTACGTTATGAAGCATATTTTCCTATTTATTTTTATTCACCAAAACTCTGTGTCAATAGACAATAGAGCTTAAGGAGAAATCATCTTTCTGACAATCCATAGAATTAAATGCCCAGGTGATGGGATGTTTTCATGAGATAGACACACTACAATACAGGCAGTGGCGAACTCCCCACAATCAAATAAATCATAACAAGTACCAAAGGTACAGCAGAAGCAAAAAAAAAAAAAAAAAAAAAAAAAAAAAAAAAAAAAAAAAAAAAGAAGAAGGAAGAAGATACCGTTGTAGGTGGATTGACAACTTGAACCTCAATTGCCATCTGCTGCTCTCTGATGTGGCCACTGGGAGTTCACTACTCCCTTTATTCCATTTCTAAATCTGTTTATCTCCTTGAACACAGGACTTAACTCTATTCCCTTTGTGGTACTCTTTTTCTCCTCATAATTTGCATTATATAATTTACCCTGCTCAGCTTGCTCCTTTTCATTATAAATCTTCATTAGAGTTACCACTACTAACTACAAGACAGAGTCTATAGCAGGCTGTTTTGAGATGTCCTTTGCCAATAGAATTAATCCAAAACTCTTCACTTTAGACTCTTCAGACAAGGGCAAAAGCAACCACTTTCATTACCAATATAACACAAAAGGAATCTCTAGGCAACATACTAAAATTCTTCTCCTCTGAAACTTGATTCCCACAGTTCATTAAGTCACATGCAGTACCACTGTTTCCATGCTCCCACTAGTATGGCCCATTAAGCAGTGCATAAAGAATTTTCCTGCTTTTATAAGTAAAGCTTTCAAAGACCAAATTGCTCCAAACTAACAAATATTAAAAAATGGTCAGGCCTCTCACAACAATATTCCACTCCCTGGTACCAACTTCTGCCTTATTTAGGGGTTTTATTACCATGACCACAGAGACTCTTAAAAAGAAAACATTTAATTAGAGTGGCTCACTTACAGTTTCAGTGATTCAGTCCATTATCATCATGGCAGGGAGCATGGTAGCGTGCAGGCAGCTGTGGTGCTGGATTAGTAAGTGAGAGTCCTATATCTTGTAGGCAACAGGAATTTGACTAAGACACTGGGTGATAGGATGAGCATAAGAAGCCTCAAAGCCCATCCCCACCGTGACACACTTCCTCCAACAAAGCCATACACACTCTAACAAAGCCACATGTCCTAATAGTGCCTTTCTCTTTGGGGGTCATTTTCTGTCACAGAAAAAGAAAGAAACCAGAAATCTGAGAAAGAAGAAAATAAAATATACCTTCAGCCTATTATCAAAAGTTTCACTTTATAGTCTGAACACTTGCAAAGGTATATCCCAGGTAATACTTACATACTTACATACGTTTATACTCCTGCATCAAACATTTTATCAAACAAGAATAAGAAATGAAATTTTAAGAATGTGACTCCATCTAGGAAAATGTTCTCTGAAATTCATTCATCATCTAAGTAACCTTAATTTTTCATAAAGACACTTAGACACATAATATCAAATTTAAACCATGACTCAAACCCAGATTTTATGGCTTATTCATATTGTGACTGTGTAGCAAATCCATTTATGTCACAAAAATGGATTCATTAAATAAATGAAAATATATTAAAGTCAACATTTCTACAATATTGCCTCTGTCTAAATGTGGGTTCTGTTTCCATTTTCTTGTGCTGTAAATGAGCAATAGCTTTATAATCCATCTGTGTGACTTTAAAGTGTTTAAGGTTTGGAGACATACCATATTATTCATTTCAGCCAATGCTTTCATTATAACCACTGATACCTAAATCATATACCTATCTGCTATTTCAGCATATTATTTGATGAATCAAACTATCATTATCAAATAGATATAGAAATATACTTGTAAAATTATTATTATCTTGAATTTTACTACTTATGTAGTAAAATATATCTAATAGGAAAAATGATGTAGTTATAATTTAAAAAATAAAAAATATTATGAACGAATAAATAAAAATTATTCCTTACTATTAAAATTAAGTGTATTTGCATGTGTGCATGTGGGTGAATGGGTGATGCATGTGTGTGTGTGTGTGTGTGTGTGTGTGTGTGTGTGTGTATGTGTGTATCTGTTAGCTCATTGTGTGTGATGCCATCTTTATTTGGAATACCCATGTATTACTATCTTGACTCTGTTAGTTATTAATGTCTATAATAATCACTTTCCAGAAATAAAAACGTGTATTTTTCCTTATCCAATGGTATCCTTATCATGTTTGGTATCACAGAAATTTTTCATAAATTCAATGTGGTTTTCATCAATTCCATTCTTGAAAATTCACCTTTTATAAATGTGACTGAAGAATGAACATAAACACTTGAGAACACTAATGAGTTTCTTCAAAATTTGGTTTCTGAACTCGGTACTGGAGGTCCTCCCAGACTGCTTCCTGCTTTGGTGATTTGATCCTGTAGATTCCTGGACTTAAAGTATTTTCTCTTCAGTCTGTGCCTTCTGTCTAAACTTTATGCTATAAATAATATGCTGCCTGCTAAAAAAACAAACCAAACCAAACCAAAAAACCCTCATCCCTTCTTTTAAGTACATCTTGTCCTCTTGCCCACGAGGGAATTGCAAATGTATTATCTGTTCATCACTTCGAGTGTGTTAGATCCAAACTTTTATTATATCACTCTCAATAGCTATATTAGTGCTGTCCTCTTTCCTTCCTTTTCTTTCTCTCTCTCCTTTGTGTGTATGTGTGTGTGTCTCCTGCCCTCCTTCTGACTTACCCTCCTTTTTCTCCTCTTTTATCAATAATTACCTTCACAACTGTGTGTGTGTGATATTCTATGAGTATTTTAGCCTGCCAATTAAAACTAAGAACTGTTTTATAATTGCTATTATGTTGTGTCACATACTGAAATTTAGCTCTTAAGAAATACCTGACAAGTATTTTCAGTTGAACAAGTAGTTAATGAATACAAACACCATGCAACAGATAATTGACAAGACAAGGTATTTAGCAGCATGTGTTAAAGTATGAAAGTAGTTACTACAGACAGGACATCTTATCTATTCCTAGTTCAAGACATATGCAGAGAGATTGGGATTGTGGGCTCAATGGTGGAGTGCTTAGGCACAAAGCCCTTGGTATAGGTCATGGCTTAAAGGAGAAATGCCCTCCATAGCTTCCACTTCCTGTTCCTGCTTGCCTGCCTGGCACTTGCTGCCATGCTTCCATAGCATGATGGATCCTTATCCCTCTGGAACAGTAGATCACTGTACACTCTTTCATTTATAATTTTCCCTGACCATAGCGTTTTATCATAGCAACAGAAAATTAAATAACAAATAATTAAATACCAGAGGGTAGGTTGTCATTAACAGTGCTGAAAGCAAAGCAGACTGTCTGGGCTTGACCCTACAGGATTGAGAGAGCAGGGAAGTTTTTAACAGCAACTGGGCTAGAGGCCATTGCTGTGAATTTTTAAAAGAGAAAATCTTCCTGCCATTCGCCTTCATCCTAAGAACTTTTCTGAGACTACATTTTTAAAGGAATAAACTAATTCATTTGGTAAAGCAGCTTCAGGAAAGAATATTTAATGCATGATATGGTTATTTTTAGTATCTCTTATGCAGCTCTACAATGAGAAAGAGCAAGTAAGGTATAAAGAATTAAAAGATATACCATTTGAAGAAAAAAAAGAACACCAGGAAACCTAATATTTTAGCAGAAGCTTGTGTATTTTCTCATGAAGTTTCAGAGACCTGCTGAACTCAAGCCACCTGTGGTACGTGTATCCCTGCTGGAGAGCCCTGAGATGCCATTAAATGAAGCTAAGAAAATGAAGCCTGGATTTCAGTGGGCATGTCAAAATATAGAGATGTTATAACTGTACTATATCTGCCAAGGAGAAGAACATACAGGAAGTAGGGAGATTCAAAGTGAAAGATGGATACTGTAGGTGAGAAAGCTAGAGAGCAGAGCTATGTAAGCTCTTTGATACAAAACATAGAGATACATAATTTGATGTTTACCTTATTAGATTTCTGTTTTCCTTTGGTCCAATATTTCCTTACTATGCCCCATTTATTCCTTCTGGAATGGCAATATACTTTTCAAATTAGACTAAATGCATCTTAAATTATGCTATATCCATAAGCTGTGGTTTAAGGAGTTGAATGTGGCAGTCTAGATTAGAAATATCTCCCATTGTCATTGATTTTAGTTGATCAATATAACTTGTCAGTAATATCCTGTTGCTGAAGACACCACACACATTAAACAAAGAATATGGTGAATAAAACTGTGAAAATCTTTGAAGCTTCCTCTCTGTTGAGTAGTTTTAATGAATTCTACTGGACAAGACATGTCATCAACAATCTGACCAACTTGTAAAGGTGCAAGCTACAATAATTAATGATTTGACAAGATACTGATGCAATTTTGGAATGCTGTGAAATTAACCACCCATTTTCTTATTGGGCTTAAGACACATTCCATAGAAGAAAATGCAAACTCATGGGCACCTAGGCCAAGTGGTAAGTCTACTACTACTATTTTAATAAATGGACTTATTTACTGCTATTTGAGTAAGTATCTTGGCACTCAAGATTAGGTACAGACTTCAGTTCTCATACAAGAAGCTAAATTTTGATATGGAAGGAGTGAGGGGAGAAGCTTAGAATAAATATGTCAAGAATATACTAGAGTAACATATGAAATTTTCAAAGAATTAACAAAAGTATATATTATTAAACACCAATTCAAATGCTTTTAATAAAATGTTCTTTTTCATTTATTTATTTTACAATTTATTTATTTTATTTTACTAATCGATCCACCTCTATTACCTTCTCCTACTCCCCCAAAGACTTCCCCCTCCCCCACCTCCCATTTCCTCCTCCGAAAGAGTAAGGCCTTCCATGGGGTGTAAGCAGAGCCTGGTACATTCAGTTGAGGCAGGTCCAAGCTCCTTGCCCTGCATCAAGGTTGTGCAAGGTGTCCCACCATAGGTAATGGGGGCCAAGAAGCCAGCCCCATGCATCAGGGATGGATCCTGATCCTAGTGCCAGGGGACTTCTTAAGCAGATCAAGCTACACAACCATCTCACTTATGCAGAGGCCCTGTTCCAGTCCCATGGAGGCTTTAAGGCTGTTGGTCTAAAGTTCATGTGTTCCCACTAGTTTGGTTTGGTTGTCTCTGTAGGTTTCCCCATCATGGGGGATCCATGTGTCTCTCTTAGGGTCCCCCTTGTTAGACAGCTTCTCTCAAGCAGTGGGTTATAAGTCTGGTTATCCTTTGCTTTACATCTTGTATCTACTTTTGAGTGAGTACATACCATGTTTGTCTTTCTAGGTCTGGATTAGCTCACTCAGGATGACATTTTCTAGCTCCACCTATTTGCCTGCAAACGTCATGATGTCATTGTCTTTTACTGTGGAGTAGTACTCCATTTTGTATATGTATCACAATTTCTTTATCCATTCTTCAGTTGAGGGGCATCTAGGTGGTTTCCACATTTTGGCTATTACAAATAATGCTGCTATGAACATAGTTGAGCATGTGTCCTTGTGGTATGATTGAGTATCCCTTGAGTATATGCCCAAGAATTGTGTCATTGTGTCTTGAGTTAGATTGAGTCCCAATTTTCTGAGAAACTGCCATAATGATTTCTACTGTACAAGTTTTCACTTGCACCAACAGTGGAAAAGTGTTACCCTTGCTCTGAATCCTCTCCAACATAAGCTGTCATCAGTATCTTTGATCTTAGCCAAAATGGTCCTTCAGGTTCCTGCTTCACAGAGGAAACTGCCAGACATTCTACAGTTCACAGAGAGAAGTGACTGAGAGACTCTAGGCTGAAGATAGATTCCCCAACTTTACAAAGGAACTTTGGATGACTGTCTAGGCTGTCAGCTGTCTCTGTTTACTTCACAAGACTCCCAAAAGTTCTCCCATTTCTCAGGTAATATATCCTTCTGAGGTCCTTGATGTAGTTGAAGACTAGATAGTTATAATTTCCGTAGTTATGATAAAAGATGAGTTAGATATGAAGCCTTAGACTCACAAATATAGCATAGATAGAATATCTTCTTTAATTTTGTCAATTATAAATAGACTAGATATTGTAATTATAATTCTTGCTTGATAATTACTTTGGTATATGTAATTTTACTATGTGAAAGATAAGACCTTCCATTTTGAAAAAAAAAAAAGGGAAGTGCTGTAGGATATACTCTATGCTGTGAATGTGTTGCGTTGATTGATTGTTAAATAAAATGCTAATTGGCCAGTAGCCAGGCACGATGTATAGGGTAGGTGGGACAAAGAGATAGGAGAAGGCTGGGGAGGGGAAGGCTGAGTTGAGGAGACACTGCCAGCTCCTGCCATGAGGAGCAGGATGTAAAGTACCAGTAAGCCACAAGCCACGTGGCAAAGTATAGATCTATGGAAATGGGTTAATTTAAGATATAACAACAGCTAGCAAGAAGCTTGAGCCACTAGGCCATATAGTTTATAAATAATATAAGTCTCTGTGTGTTTGCTTGGGTCTGAGGGCCATGGGAGCTGGGCAGGAACAAGATAACTTTAGCTACAGGAGATCTCCCATTTTATGGTATCTTCTTCAATTTCTTTTTTCAAGGACTTAAAGTTCTTGTCATACAGGTCTTTCACTTGCTTAGTTAGAGTTACCCCAAGGTATTTTATATTATTTGTGGCTTTTGTTAAGGGTGATATTTCTCTGATTTCTTTCTCAGCCCATTTATTATTTGTATATAGGAGAGCTACTGATTTTTTTTAATTAATCTTGTATTCTGCCATATTATTGAAGGTGTTTATTAGCTGTAGGAATTCCCTCGTAGAATTTTTGGAGTCACTTATGTATATTATCATATCATCTGCAAATAGGGAAAGTTTGACTTCTTCCTTTCTAATTGTATTCTGTTGATCTCCTTTTGTTGTCTTTTTGCTCTACTTAGAACTTTGAGTACTATACTGAATAGATATGGGGAGAGTATACAGCCTTGTCTTGTTCCTGATTTTAGTGGAATCAATTTGAGTTTCTCCCCATTTAATTTCATGTTGGCTGTTGGCTTGCTGTAAATTGCCTTTATTATGTTTAGGTATGTGCCTTGTATTCCTGATCTCTCTGAGACTTTTATCATGAAGAGGTGTTGGATTTTGTCACAGGCTTTTTCAGTATCTAATGAGATGATCATATGGGTTTTTTTTTCAGTTGGTTTATATATTTGATTACATTGACAGATTTTCATATGTTGAACCATCCTTGCATCCCTGATATGAAGCCTTTTTGGTCATGGTGGATAATTTGTTTGATGTGTTCCTGGATTAGGTTAGCCAGTATTTTATTGAGTGTTTTTGCATCAATGTTCATCAGGGAGATTGGTCTGTAATTCTCTTTCTTTATTGCATCTTCATGTGGTTTGGCTATAAGGGTAACTGTAGCCTCATAAAAAGTTTGGCAATGTTTCTACTGTGTGGAACAATTTGACAAGTATTGGCATTAGCTCTTTATTTTATTTTATTTTTCGAGACAGGGTTTCTTTGTGTAGTTTTGATTCAGGTCCTGGATCTTGCTATGTAAACCAGGCTGGCCTCTAACTCACAGAGATCTGCCTGGATCTGCCTCCTGAGTGCTGGGTTTACAGCTGTGCATCACCGCTGCCTGGCTTAGCTCTTATTTGAAAGTCTTGTACAATTCTGTGCTGAAATCATCTGGTCCTGGGCTTTTTTTTTTTGGTTGGAAGACTTTTAATGCGTGTTTCTACTTTATAATGGGTTATAGGTCTATTTAAAATGTTTATCTGGTCTTGATTTAATTTTGGTATGTGGTACCTATCCAAAAAACTGTCCATTTCTTTTAGATTTTCCAATTTTGTGGAGTACAGATTTTTGAAGTTTGATCTAATGATTCTCTGAATTTCCTCATTGTCTGTTGTTATGTCTCCCTTTTTCTAATTTTGTTAATTTGGACGTTCTCTCTGCCCTTTGGTTAGTTTGGATAGGAGTTGGTCTATCTTGTTGATTTTCTCAAAGAATCAACTCTTTGTTTTATTGATTCTTTTGTATTGTTCTGCTTCTATTTTATTGATTTCAATTTTCAATTTGATTATTTCCTGGTGTCACTATTCCTCCTCAGTGAGTTTGCTTCTTTTTGTTCTAGAGCTTACAGGTGTGCTATTAAGTCACTAGTATGAGATTTCTCCAACTTGTTTATGTGGGCATTTAGTGCTATGAAATTTCCTCTTAGCACTCCTTTCATAGTGTCCCATAAGTTTGGATATGTTGTGTATTTGTTTTCATTGAATTCTAGGAAGTCTTTAATTTATTTATTTCTTCCTTGACCCATTGGTAATTCCACTGAACATTATTCAGTTTCCATGACATTGCAGGCTTTCTATAATTTTGGTTTTTGTAATCTAACTTTTAGTCTTGATGTTGCAATAAAATATAGGAGGTTATTCCAATTTTTTTTGTATCTGTTGAGATTTGCTTTGTGAATGAGTATGTGGTTGATTTTAGATAAGGTTCCGTGGGGTGCTGAGAAAAAAGGTGTATTCCTTTGTGTTAGGATGGAATGTTCTATAGTTTTCTATTAAGTTCATTTGAATCATAATGATCTATTAGATCCCTATTTCTCCGTTAAGCTTCTATCTGGTAGACCTATCCATTGGGAAGGGTGGGGTTTTGAAGTCTCCCATACTTAGTGTGTGGGGCTTGGTGTGCAATTTAAGCTTTAGTATTATTTCTTTTACATATGTGGGTGCCCTTGTATTTGGAGCATAAATGTTCAGAATTGAGACTTCATCTTGGTGGATTTCTCCTCTGATGAATATGCAGTGTCCTTCCCTATCTCTGATTGATTTTAGTTTGAAGTGTATTTTGTTAGATATTATGATAGACATATCAGCTTGCTTCTTAAGTCCATTTGATTGAAAAGTCTTTTGCCAGCCTTTTACTCTGTGGTAGTGTCTATATTTGAAGTTGTGGTGTGTTTATTGTATGCAGCCAAAGGAAAGAAGGATCCTGTTTTCATATCCATTCTGTTAGCCTTTTTTTCTTTTTATAGGTGAATTGAGTCCATTGTTATTAAGGGATATTAATGACCAGTTATTGTTAATTCCTGTTATCATTTAATAGCAGTTTGTGTGTATTTCCCTTCTTTGGGATTTATTCTTTGCTGTGGCTTATCTGTTGCCTGTGTTTTGATGGGTTCATCTAACATCCTTAGGTTGGAGTTTTCCTTCTAGTGCTCTCTTGTAGGGCTGGATTTATGGATAGGTATTGTTTAAATCTGGTTTTGTCTTGGGATATCTTATGGACCCCGTCTATGGTGATTGAAAGTTTTGCTGGGTATAGTAGATTGGGCTGGCATCTGTGGTCTCTTAGTGTCTGCATTACATCTGTCCAGGTATTTTGGTGAGAATATTTGCACATGTGGAAGTCAAAACCTTCTGGCTTTCAGAGTCTCCACTTAGAACTCTGGTGTTATTCTGAAGGATCTGCCTTTATAAGTCACTTGGCCTTTTTCCTTCACTATTCTTAATATTCTTTCTTTATTCTGTATGTTTAGTGGTTTGATTATGTTGAGAGGTGACTTTTTGGGGGATCCAGTCTATTTGTAGTTCTCTAAGCTCCTTGTATCCTCATAGGTATTTCCTTCTTTAAGTTGGGGAAGTTTTCTTCTATGATTTTGTTGAATATATTATTTGTGGCTTTGAGTTGGTATTTTTAACCTTCTATCCCTATTATTCTTAGCTTTGTCTTTTTCTCGGTGTTCTAGATTTACTGGATGGTTTGCATTACAACTTTTTTGACTGTAGTGTTTTATTTGATGAATCTATTTTCTCTATTTTATCTTCCATGCCAGAGATTCTCTCTTCCATCTATTTATTTATTTATTTATTTATTTATTTATTTATTTATTTATTTATTTATTTATTTTACAATACAATTCAGTTCTACATATTAGCCATGGATTCCCTTGTTCTCCCCCCTTCCGCCCCTTCCCCTTCCCCCCAGCCACCCTCCATTCCCACCTCCTCCAGGGCAAAGACTCCCCTGATGACTGAGATCAACCTGGTAGATTCAGTCCAGGCAGGTCCAGTCCCCTCCTCCCAGGCCAAGCCAAGCATCCCTGCATAAGCCCCAGGTTTCAAATAGCCACCTCATGCAATGAGCATGGGACCTGGTCCCACTGCCTGGATGCCTCCCAAACAGATCAAGCCAATCAACTGTCTCACCCATTCAGAGGGCCTGATCCAGTTGGGGGCCACTCAGCCATTGGTTCATAGTTCATGTGTTTCCATTCGTTTGGCTATTTGTCCCTGTGCTTTATCCAACCTTGGTCTCAACAATTCTCACTCATATAAACTCTCCCCTTTCTCACTAATTGAACTCCTGGAGCTCCACCTGGGGCTGTGGATCTCTGCATTGAGATCCCTCAGTCATTGGATGGGATTTCTAGCATGACAATTAGGGTGTTTGGCCATCCCATCCATCACCAGAGTAGGTCAGTTTGGGCTGTCTCTTGACCATTGCCAGCAGTCAATTGTGGGGATATCTTTTTGGATTTCTGTGGGCCTCTCTAGAACTTTGCTTCTTCCTATTCTCATGTGGTCTTCATTTACCATGGTCTTCTATTCCTTTATAATCTGTTGGTTATGCTTGGATCTGTAGTTCCTGTTCATTTACTCATATTTTCTATTTCCAACATTCCCTCGGTTTATTTCTCCTTCATTGCTTCTATTTCAATTTTCAGCTCTTGAACTGTTTCCTTCACCTGTTTAATTGCTCTTTATTGGTTTTCTTGGCTTTCTTTAATGGATTTATTGATTTCTTCCAATTTTTTGCTTGTCTTTTCTTCAATGTTTTAAAGAGAACTTTTCATTTCCTCTTTAAAGGTCTCTATCATCTTCATAAAGTTATTTTTAAGGTTGTCCTCTTCTGCTTCTTCTTTTTTTTTTTTTTTTTTTCGAGACAGGGTTTCTCTGTGTAGCTTTGCGCCTTTCCTGGAGCTCACTTGGTAGCCCAGGCTGGCCTCGAACTCACAGAGATCCGCCTGGCTCTGCCTCCCGAGTGCTGAGATTAAAGGCGTGCGCCACCACGCCCGGCAAAGATTTATTTATTTATTATGTATACAGTATTCTGCCTGCATGTGTCCCTGCAGGCCAGAAGAGAGCACCAGATCTCATTACAGATGGTTGTGAGCCACCATGTGGGTGCTGGGAATTGAACTCAGGACCTCTGGAAGAGCAGTCAGTGCTCTTAACCTCTGAGCCATCTCTCCAGCCCCTCTTCTGCTTCTTCTACATTGTGATATTCAGGTCTTGCTACTTTAGAACTGCTAGTTTCTGGGGGGTGCCACATTGTTCTTTATGCTGTTGTATGTATCTTTGTACTGGCATCTACCCATCTCTTCCTCCAATAGTTGCAAGAGGTGTCTGTGTCTGAGGGAGCTGCTCTTGGTCCAATCTGTGCTTGCTGTGTCTTGTGTCTCAAGGGACCACTTTTGGTCCAATTGGAGCACTTGGTGTAGTTGAAGCTGGTGAATTCTGTGTCTCAGGGAGTAGATCTGGTAGATTCTGTGTGTCAGGGAGCCACTGAAGTTGCAGGAGCATGATGGGTTTGAGGTATAATTGGGTCTCGTAGATTGCAGGGTCTGATGGGGGGTGGGGTTGGTGAGGATGCAAGTAGCAGGAGTCTTCCTTGCTGGCCTGCAACTTGGGCAGTGATGGGTTGGTGTGGGGGGCACAGGTTGTGCCTCAGGGTCTAGGTCCTAGAGCAGGACTCTCTGAGTGGGAGAAGAGTCACTCAACCTCTTGGTCAAATCAGAGCTGGTGAATTGTATGTTTCAGGGAACTGCTGAGGTCACAGGGGGATCAGAGGTTTTGGGGTAGACAGTGGGTTTTGTAGATTGCAAGGTCCAATGGGAGGTGTTGGTGGGGATGTGTGCCCATAGGAGTCTTCTCTGCTGGCTTGCAAATGGGGCAACAATGGGTAGAGGTGGGGAGATACACGTTGTGCCTCAGGGCCTAGGTCCTAGAGTTTAAATACCACTTTCATGAGAACTAATAAAGGAACCCTAAATATATGATGAATGGGTTTTTAAGATATGGTATATCCATCTGAATAATGCAATATCATCCATAGTAAAAGAAAATGGATAATTCTAAAAACACAATTAAAAGCAGGAGGCACGAGTGACACAAGTAAACGTACCCTGTGTGTGCAGTTTTCTTTTTTAATGAAAAACATATAGCAGACAAAATAGACTCTAAGTGTTGTGCCCAGATCATGACCCCCAGAGAGACCACCAAAGACGAGCATGCCGGAATGCAAAGGCAAGGTTTAATTCTGGATATCCAAAAGCAATACAAGCCTAGACAGGGACTTCCTCCAATACATCCAACACAGTGGAGGCTGGAGGAAGTGCCCACCTATCTGCAAGCTCAGTTTTTAAAGGGAAAAATCACAAGGTTACATCATTTAGGGGTGCTAGTAAGGGTACAATCTGATTGGCTCGCTTCTAGGGACTTCTAGAAATTACTTCTAAGGGAGTGGTTACCCGCCACCATTTCTCATTGGCTGCCCTCAGGTGGGGGCATTTCTGTGGTCAGTTACCCTGGAAACCAGGGAGAGGACATTCCATTGTCCGGGCAGGCATTACCTCGTGACTATCTTGTGACTCTGTACTTTTACACTTCCTGGTTTTTGGAATCTGAACTGACTGGTTTCAGTAACTAATGGCCTATTCCCAAAAGGAGAAATCTTAGGCCTTAATTTTCAGGTGAAAGCATTTTGGTCTTATTTCTAAGATGGCTCATTTTGGTCTCACACTAAGTAGTTCAATGTTTGCTTAGGATCAAAGGCAGTTTGAGATTAGTGAATTCTTTAGGAAAATTGGATAAGGATAATGAAAAGATTTTGAACTACATTGTGTGATGGATGGGACACCATGTAAACTCACTCAAGACCCACTGAATTATAAAGTTTAAGGCAAAT
Organism: Peromyscus maniculatus bairdii; assembly: GCF_049852395.1. Lineage (NCBI taxonomy): Eukaryota > Metazoa > Chordata > Mammalia > Rodentia > Cricetidae > Peromyscus > Peromyscus maniculatus. Next base: position 74,224,911 of record NC_134861.1, read on the forward strand.
AGCAACTGTATATAGCAAGTTTGTTAAACAAGATACTCAATATTTAAAACTAAAAGTTTTCCTCAACATAAAAATTTAGGTATAGAATCACTTCCTCAGGTTTTCTTTCTTCTTTGATGTGTAATTATTGCTACTTTTAATTTGTGTGATACTGGCCAAAATCAAGACTAAAGAATGGGATAGTTTCTGGTCTAAGGGAAACTCTGGTTGAGAAGCCATTGGAAATTTTTCTTATGAACCTGATAGCTGTAGCTGGGATGTAAAATGTGACGGTTTGAGAGCAGAATGTTGCCAGAAAGGAAGGGAAAATCACAAATTCTTTTGACCATTTTGTTTAAACCTGAAAACACACTCATGTCTGGAGTCTGTGAGAGATGGGTACCTGTCAGGGACAAGGCCCTTGATAGCCTGTGGAATTCATGCAGACTACAGTGTGACACTTGCATTTTTTATATTTAATTTGCTGTGAGGCACTGGAGAAAATGGGCCTTTACATATCATATCCTGTGATTTTAGCAAACCCAATTGCAGAATTCCTGACTGACCTGAGTTAATTCTTGCGAACACATATCTCATGTATTACTATATAACAAGAAAATGATAGTGTTCGGTCATAAATCTTACTGTATATTCTCCACTAGAAATACAAAGACAAAAACAAGGGATGCCAAATCATATTCTAGAAAACATTTGCGAAGACAATTTGGAGCACAAAGAACCATATAGTATACTGATGTTGTTGTTTGATATATAAATGCATTTTAAATTAAATTTTAATATCACAATATAAATTAATTCTTTATAATGAGAACACATTCTCTTAGCTTTAAAATATAAGGAGCTTGAGGAATTTTTCACTAATCTTTATAACAAACACAATAAATGTCTACACCCTTTCTCAGACAAATTAGAGAACTGATATTATAAGGCAAACCACACCTGTAAATGTTGATATAACTTAATCCCAGCCCTCATAACTGAAGCCTGCTTACCTGCAGCAAAGTTTGCCAGAGTCAGGAATATGTGAGAAACCACTGGTGGCTTCTGTCTTGATAGCTTCTTTCCTCTGTGGTTTTTATATGCAGATGCTCCAGAAAAGATTCACATTGACTATCCGGAAAAGATCCTCTTGGTACTGTGGCAGAAAGAACAGAGGATAATCATTAAGGATTTCTCAACAAAGGAAAAAAAATTACTTCCTGAGAGGACAGGATTAAACCAAAGCCTTAGGTGGAGTGACCTCCTCCTTGTCAAGGCCAAGTTAGTCTTCTTGTCTCACCTAATGATAAGAGGGAAAAAAATGAGACAAATAAAAATACTAGAATAATTTAAGAATATCTGAGCAAAATTAATGAACCAGCTGAATGACTAAAGTTTTATTACAAATATGTAATCACTTGATTACCTATAGTTTTGCCATCACACTAGTAGAAATCTAGCAAGTGATTGCAATGTATACAGCTGCGAGATGACAACCTCGTGTGCAGTTCTCAGCAATGCCCCATGATGCAAACAAGAATGACACATGAACTTGATGCCTTTGATACTAAGAAAGGGACTGTTAAACTGGCTAGGTTAACATACATCCCATACAAAGGCTTACTTTACTCAGTTCTTTTTAGCCTCCTACAAAATGTCTGAGTTTCAACAATGCAGTCCTTTTGTAGTATTAAATTTCTGTTTATATATTTACAGACTAGGACAACTACAACTACCTGGAGAAAATACATAGTGCATGTTGTAAACATTAACATTCGGTTAGCCCAGGAAACAAAGCTTTGCAAGCAGGAAAAAGACACAGTATATGAGCCTTATTTATTTAAAAACCTGATTCCTGCAAAGTTCTGACAAATGTTCCCTGGATTTCTTATATCCATTATGTTTCAAAAGATAGGTTAACATTCGTGGTGTTTACTGTCTCTGATAAAAATGTATATTTCTATTTATGTTTGCTAGCAGTAATTATGATATCTAACAAAATATTTCTTGCCTTATAATGTATATTTTCTCAACTTTATTACAAATAGAATAGAAAGTCACTTATTTTCTTAACAAATAAATTCCTCTCAGAAGGATGCCAAGCTCTACATATTTTAGAGACCACAATAAACACATGAATAAACAGTTTATAGAACTTAGATCTCAAGTCAAATGACTGAAAACTAACATACAGTGTGTATCATATTAAACTCTTTGACAGAATAAGATAAACCAACTGAAGTTTCTGTTCCTTGAAAGCTAGAAAGTGCTGTGGATATTGCTCTATATAAATAAAACACTGATGGCCAGTGACCAAGCAGGAAGTAGGTTGCCAGGCAGGAAGTAGGTGGGACAAGGAGAGAGGAGAATTCTGGGAAGCAGAAGGCTGAGGGGGGAGACACTGCAGCCACCGCCAGGACAAGCAGCATGTAAAGACTCTGGTAAGCCACCAGCCACGTGGCAAGGTATAGATTTATAAAAATGGGTTAATTTAAGATAAAAGAACAGTTAGCAAGAAGCCTGCCATGGCCATACAGTTTATAAGTGATGTAAGCATCTGAGTGATTATTTTATAAGTGGATTGTGGGACTGTGGGGCTTGGGGAACCTGGAGAGAAGCCCTCCAGCAACAAATGGCACCCAACAGCTCAAGATTCCACCTTAAACCTGAGAATATTTAATAACCAATTCTAAACAGGGCCCAAACCAGGTTCTTGCTTCTTGTCTTGTATGGGCAGCTAGACGCCACAAAATGCAGGTTTGAACACTGGCGGGTTCCTGGTGTGTGCATATGGTGGGAATGAGGCATCTGCCAGCGGCACATTATGCTGTGTGATAGATTTAGTCTTTACTAGTATTAAAAAAAAGAGAGAGAGAGAGAGGGAGAGGTTTCTGGGCTACACGCTGCTTTGATAAAAGCGTAGACCTACTATTTCTGAGACTTGATGACTCACAGAACTGGCAGAAAACGCCATGTTGGTAAGCTGAAATGGGCGGAGCCAGCAGCCACACCACCATTTCAGTCTTAAAATGGTGCAATTTAAACCAATAGGCTCAAGGTAATATAAAAAATAAGCCACGTAAAGATGGCTACCACACAGAGAATCTGGATTATGTTCTCTTTGATATTCGTAACTGAAAAAGAAAAAAACATTTGATTACAAAAGCTGTTGAGTTATGCCAAAATGTATATTTTAAAGGTACCTTGACTTCAAAATTTGGATATAAGGATATGTTACTTTGGAAAAGAGGTTTTGCTTTTGTTTCCACAGAAAGCCAGAGGCTGTGGATTTCTTCCAGATTAAGATACATCAGGTTTCACCAGCCAAGACCCCCTGAAAGGTCTCCGATGACACCATGGCCCAGATGATCCAACATCCAAAATGGTTTGAAGGCAACTGGCTCAGACAATACAGCCTCATGGATTATTCCATAATCCTAAAATTTTCTTTCTATCCCCATAAGATACAGCGCCCCCCTCCAGCACAAAGTAGTAAGAGATGCTATGCCCAAATTCCCAAATATACCAAGCTGGCTTTAGAGGTGGAATTGGCTCACTCCCCCTCTAAACCCAGACATATTGCTTTAAAAAAAAAAATGGTTAAGAGATTCTTGTGTCCCAAATCAGAAGAGCCCTCTGGTGTGGGACAGAGAAAAACCAATATTTTTATTTAAAACAGGTTGATTATAAATGTGATCTCTTTCTAAAAAAGAAAAGGGCATATGATATAGATATATAGGAGGATATAGAGATGATAAGATAAAAGGATAGATTAATCAACCTACTTTTAAAGAACAACTTGTTTAAAATGTTTTACATTGGTATAAATTTTAGTTTATTGATACAAACTTGAAGTTAATTTTGGTATACTGTATATATATATATATATATATATATATATATATATATTTCTATTCTTGTTTGAGGTATTATGTTTATGTAACTCATTTAAAATTGTAATGGATAATTAAAAATAGATTAATAATTAGTCATTTATGATAATCATATCTGTAGCCATGTTAGTTAAGTCTTCTAGGTATACATAGATATATTTCAGATAGATAGGTAATCTTCATAGACCTTCAAACACTTCATAGACCTAGAGAATATGGCATTTAAATAACTTAGTATTCTGTTGACGTGAGACACAATTGCTCCTGGCTGCACCAATTTGATCCCGAGAGAATGTTAGGCTTCTAAGACATTTCCATTTGGAAGTTTGTCTTCTTGGCACAAAATGGCCTACTGGGCAAAGAACTACCCTTGCCTTGACAGCTGACAGTACGAATGCAATGCTGTCCTTCCTGGACAAGCGGGACACAAGGAAAGTGACCACTGTACTCTGCCAAGACAGGGTTAGATGGTCTTTAGGTATTTCTGCTTCTGAAAATGGTCTGTTAGATACTCTAGGCCTGTAGCCAATTTGAATACACCAACAATGCTGAGAAACATTAGGTGACTGTCCAGGCTGCCAGCTGTCTTGGTCTACTTTTGCAAGATTCCTGAAAGTTGCTTGCATCCATCTACCATTTCTCAGGTACCATTATGTTCCTTCTCAGGTCTTTGATGTGGTTGAAAACTAGATAGTTGTAATTTCTTCAGTTATGATAAAAGATAAGTTAGATATAAAACCTTAAACTCACAAATATAAGATAGAAAGGACATCTTCTTTAATATTGTAACTATAATTCTTGCTCGGTAATTGTTTTGTTATATGTAATTTTACCATGTTAAAGTTAAAACCTTCCTTTTTAAAAAAAGAAAAAAAGGGGAAGTGCTGTGGATATTGCTCTATATAAATAAAACACTGATGGCCAGTGACCAAGCAGGAAGTAGGTTGCCAGGCAGGAAGTAGGTGGGACAAGGAGAGAGGAGAATTCTGGGAAGCAGAAGGCTGAGGGGGGAGACACTGCAGCCACCGCCAGGACAAGCAGCATGTAAAGACTCTGGTAAGCCACCAGCCACGTGGCAAGGTATAGATTTATAAAAATGAATTTATTTAAGATAAAAGAACAGTTAGCAAGAAGCCTGCCATGGCCATACAGTTTATAAGTGATATAAGTGTCTGAGTGATTATTTTATAAGTGGATTGTAGGACTGTGGGGCTTGGGGAACCTGGAGAGAAGCCCTCCAGCAACAAGAAAGCATGTGGATTATCCCTGTTTATGTGCTTATACTGGCCCAGACCTTACCTCCAAATCTTTTGAGATTACATGCTGCATGATTGAGACAAGTTTCATTGAATCCAAATATTCATTCCCTGAAGAGTAGGGCTTCTTGTTTTACCAAAGACAACAACCAAGTTGTAGCTGTTAGCAGACTATAGGCTGTTGGGTGAAATATATTTTACCCTTGGAGAAGTTCTAAATGTTCTTTATCAACATTGTTTTGGGGGACTTCCAAGTATTTTCTGTAAAACTATAAATAGAAACATATACTGGCAATAAAGTTGAGAAATAAAATTACCATTTCCAAGAGAAAGAAGTTATATTGTATAGTAGTACCAACCTGTAAATTCCAACATGTGACTGATGAGACAGAGAGAAACAAAGGCAGAAAGAAAATGGGAATGACCCTTACAGACAAAATTCTGAGCTTCTGCTCTGCATCAATTCCAGAAATGCCTCAATCTAAGGAGGCCATTTCCCCAATGGCAGGACTGGAAATCTAGAATATATTGGCTTTCCTCTCAGGAGATAGTCAATTCCTTGATTCTGCTCTTTCATCTTTGGTAAATTATGCATCAGTGAAATAGTTCATCATGCATGAGTCTCAGATTGTTACTTATACAGTTATGGCTGAATAAATAAGTAAAGTACTCATAACATTTCCTCTTACTAGATAATTTGACTGGATACAGATATAACTAGATCTGAGAGACTCCCTAAAGGGAAGAGTACTTATATGAGATATTTATTATTATTATTATTATTAATATTATTATTATTTCTGGAATGGTGCCAATTTGTCATAGTACAAAATAAAAGAAAAATTTAAAAGAAATAAGATCATTAAGTTAGATACATGCAGCCGGGCGGTGGTGGCGCACGCCTTTAATCCCAGCACTCGGGAGGCAGAGGCAGGCGGATCTCTGTGAGTTCGAGGCCAGCCTGGACTACCAAGTGAGTCCCAGGAAAGGCGCAAAGCTACACAGAGAAACCCTGTCTTGAAAAACCAAAAAAAAAAAAAAAAAAAAAAAAAAAAAAAAAAAAAAAAAGAAAAAAAAAAGTTAGATACATGCTTTGTCTGTGGCCTGGGGGAACATTTTCAGTTAAAATTAAAGAGACTTTTAATTTTGTGTTTTTTCACTTATACCCAAAAGACAGAAGTTAATAAGCATGATAATCCTTTACACTGATGTAACACACTTCACTTGAGGAGTGGCTTCTTATGAATTATTGAATTTCCCACAGGTCAATGGACATTACATTTATTTGAACTTAAACATAGATTCTGGTTTTATCTCTTTTTATATCTAATACTGGAAAAATTATCTTTTCATATCTGTCTCTATCTGGCTAACTCTTCCCTTACCCTCAGTTTTTAACCTAGAACCTGTGTCTAGGGAAGTCTCTGGTCATCTCTTCACCCAGTTCAAAGATTGTCTTATTTAATACTATGAAATACTGAACCAGACATTTTCTAGTTTCCAGTCTGAATTTAAATAAAACACACAACACATACACACACACACACACACACACACACACACACACACACACACACGAAAGACCTGTTTATTATCTATCTCTCATTATAAAACCCTTATGTAGAACTCTATACAAACCTGTTGAATAAATGAATGACTGAACAAAAACCAGAAAGAAATATGTATCAGTATAAACACAGTTCTGGACTCGGCTAAACAGTTTTAAGCAGGAGGCCATATTGCTCTATAATGGAAGAGACAGAGTTTGGAGGACCACATAAGGAAGAAAGGGTGGAATATAAAATTGTGGCAGTTATTTAGTTAGGTAAATCTTTCTGTTCTGCTATGTAAGATCAATATGCAGTGAGGTCCAAAGAATCGTCAGCTACAGGCTTTACACAGTAATGTAGAAAGGCAAAAGACAGAAAAATGTGCTGTAAATATAAAGAGCAATGGGATAGAATACAAACCTCATAAGCAAACCTGTACACACACACACACACACACACACACACACACACACACAAACTTTTAATAAAGATGCTTTCATGAAAAAGGAAAATAATAGCATTCCAAAAATAGTGTTGAAAACCCTCAATAATCACATAGGGAAGAAAAAGACTCTAACTTATAATATACAAAGTAAACTGAATATCAAGTGAAGTGTTAGACGAAACTTAAGAAATTACTAGAAGAATATACATGAAAATCCCAATGAAACAAATATGAGTAATGGTTATTTTCAGAAGTGACCTCAAATAAATAGGCAAATAAAACAAGAATAGCAACTACAAAGGCATCAAACAAAAAGGTATCTGAATATCAGAGGAAATATCCTGAACCTGATGGAAGAAGATACAGTTGATTGGAAAAATGTTTACAAATTGCATATATCATGAGACATTAACACTAAAAATATTAGATAAATCAAATTTGTCATAATATCGAGCAAGCAGCACAATTAAGAAATGGATAAAATACAAAAATAGACCTTTATTAAAAATATATACAAATGTTCAGCATATCTGTGACAGAATACTCACCATCAGTAATTATAAGAATGTTCAATCAAATTCTTAATAAGATATTACATCATTCAAGTAAGTACACCAGTAAGAAAATATAACAAAAGATGTAGCTATAGAGAAATGAGTTATTTCTCAGTGTTGATTAGTATTAAATTAGTGTCGCCATAATGAAAAATAGTATGAAAGTTCAGCAAAAACTAACAGTAGAATAAGTTAATTGGATAATTGTGTTATTGGAAATACATCCAGATAAATCTGGTTTCTTAAAAAGATATCTCTACTCTAACTTCATTGTGATACAGTATTCAAGATATGGACTACACTTTACATAACAATCTGTCAAAAGGTGAATGGAAATAGGAAATATGTTGTATATTGAAACTGGAATACTATGTAGTCACAAAGTAGAAATTGAACTTTGTGACAACCCGAATCAACTTGGAAAAAATTCAAAGTACGTGAAGATGTCACCCATTAAAGCACACCTACAGTTCTTTTCATTTATATATGAATTCTGTAAAGACAGATGTCAAAGAAAGAAATAAAATGATAGATAGAAGAACTTGAAAGAGAGAATTGCAGTGATGTGTGTCAAGAGTAAAAGGTGTTGCAAGATATGGCAGGTGGTATCTATTGAAAAAAATTTGTTCATCTCTTTGAGATTTTCCTATTTTGTGGAGTACAGGTTTTTGAAGTAAGACTTAATGATTCTTTTGGGTTTCCTTGGTGTCTGTTGTTATGTCCCCTTTTCACTTCTGATTTTGTTAATTTGGATATTCTCTGGGTTTATAGCTCAGTAGTAGATCATTTGGCTGTTATGTGCTTTCAACAATCATTTTCAAAATAATTTTAAACCTAATTAATACTATGTGTCAATGACTCTTTTAAAATAATTTTGTAGCAGAACATGTTCACTTGTGTATCATATCAAAATAAGGAAAAATTCAAAAGCCAGATATCAATAAATTGTTAATTTATTAAATGGAATTTTAAAAGATGTATGCTTTGGTGAATAATCAATCTAAATGGGCATTTGATTAACTGGACTTCTTGCTCTAATATTTCTAAACCCTCTAGCACCCAATGTATTTCCCCATCAATATAGATACCTTCAAACTATAAAATTTGTCATTATATAAAAGGAAGTAGCTATTTTTGAAGTAGGATTTGGTGATTATGAGAGTTTGAGCTGGACAGAAGCTGTTCATTTATCTCTGAATATATGATGATTTGTTTGTGAAGAACACTCAACAACTGTGCATTCCTTGTGCACCTTTTAGTTCATCTTGCACAAGAAATGTGTATTCATCTTCAGTAGTACATTTCTTTTGTGTTTCCATGATAGAAGATGGACTGCAGTATTCTTTATTTTATGGCCCCTACTTGCTTCATTAGAATGTTTATTTTACTATTCAGTAATATATGTACTTCATTTTCCCACCACAGTAATTCAAATACCTTAATAGCTATCTTATTATATTATATATTTTAATATGTATCTTCCTAATAATATCTATGAGATAGGTATAAAGATCACTGATAACATAGTTCACATGTGCCTCATGCTTTTCAAGGAATTATATGTAAAAGAAGTTTCTTAAAATTGCTTTGACCATTAATATAAGTATTGATCGAGTTGTTGATTTTGTGCAACAGTGATCTATTTAAAGCTCATGTGTAACGTCTTTATTGTGACACTCTTTATTTGTTTTGTTTTTCGAGGCAGTGTTTCTCTGTGTAGCTTTTTGTGCCTTTTCCTGGGACTCACTTGGTGGCCCAGGCTGGCCTCCAACTCACAGAGATCCGCCTGGCTCTGCCTCCCAAGTGCTGGGATTAAAGGCGTGTGCCGCCACCGCCCCGGCCGACATTCTTAATTTCTATACTTTGACAATAAAATATCTGCAAATCACTGAGTGAACAACTCATTGGACTAAGTAGATTTAACCTCCCTTGTAATTCTCAGGATTATCTATCAAAATATAACTACTGTGGGAACACTGATTATGGAGTGAACTATCCAAACTAATGTTTCTAGAAAAAAGTTGTTGATGCTGAAAATAAAATCCAGTTGTGTTCACCTATAGAAATGTTTATTATATCTGACAGATCCATAGTAGTAAAAATATCATATATTTTAAGTTAAAATAATCAGTTTAGGTGAAACAATCTGATGTTTTCCGAGTCTTTTAGTCAATAGTATGAATGAAACTATAAAACATTAGCTCTATAAAATATGTTGCATATTTAATCATTTCTAAGAGACAATAAAAAAGACTAACAAATCAACAGGTATTGCCTAGTGTATAACTTGTATTTTAACTTTTATACTGGACCAATGATATTATAACACATATGTAGATCACTCAAATATGGAATAGATTATGAGAAATGTGTCTTAGGATGCTTGGTATTGTGAGTACATCATAGAGTTTTCTTATACAATCTCTGAAGTGATAACCTAGTCTGTATGACTTAGCTTATTTTTCCTTGGCAACTAACCAGCATAACACTCTATTGTTCTAAATGTGTAGAAAAATTTTAACACAATGATAATGAATTATGTATATAACTATTTAAAAATAGGCAAAAGGTGTTAGACAAGTCTTTATAAAGAAAAACATAGGTATACTTATATTAATCTCCTACCATCAACAGTACTTACAGGACTAAAAGATTTTCTCCATGAGTGAATGGTGGGCTGATATGCTAGTTTAGGAGTACTGTAAAGTGCTAGACAATTAAAATCATCGTATTTTCAGGTTATGATGTATTCTTAAATAATTAATTTTTTTGTTTGTTTTATTTTGTTTGTTTGTTTTTAACATTAATGGAAAAGTAACTAAGACTATACCACCTTGCTCAAAATCAAACTAATGATCTGTCATCAATTGTTACAACCTTTCAAAGAGCTTATTTTTGCATCACTACCTTCTTCCTTAAGCCATGCTTCAATCCAGGTCATCAGAGCTTACTCCACAACCTGTAGCCGGCCTTCTCCACTTTTTGTTCTCAGTTGTTTCTTACATTAATGAGGTTATTTAACACATTGTGTCACTTTGTTCCTGTAGGCAAGATTGTAGATATGATAGAATGGGACATGTTTGATTGGCAAGTAATAATCCTCACTAATATTCTTCCTTTGTAGTCATTAATCACTTTTAATCAACTGATTAACATGGCCTTTTGTTGCCTATGTTAGCAGTGAATTTTCTACACTTAGCAGGCACAATAAAAAACACATGAGGTTAAGTCAGAAACTAAACCAAACAAACAAACAAACAAAATCCAAAAAACCTCAAACTTGGATCATGAGATTTGCCATATTTATAGTGCTCTGGCTAGAGTAACAAAATATATTGTTCTACATGAAACATTAGAGTGATTATATTCTTTCCCAATAATTAAGATTGTAGTATATTAAGTTTAAGAGTTTGTATCTTGATAACTTGTCTGTTTCAAACTTTGTATGTTACATATAATCACTATATATGCATTTATTTGTGTAGGTAGAAATTTTAGGAATGTAATGAATTGTACTCTGATGTTATTTCAAGAAAATGTCATTAGATGACCAATTTGATTTTTTAAAGGTACTATGTCTTAGTGGATCATGATCTTATATGTAAGACATTGATGAATATAATGCAATGTGACACATGATTGAAATCAATATTATTATATCATCTCTATATGTACTTTCTTGCATATAAAATGTTTAAGATTACATTTTTAGTAGTTTTACAAGGAATCTGATCACAGACATAATCATTTAAAGGTGCCAACATAAACTATAAATTGTTTGGAACACATCTATGACATTCAGTTTTAGTAAAAAGAATTATCCACTTGATTTTGGAATTCTAATTAGTTACATAGGGCAATAAAAGTTTTGAGTTTTCCTTCAAGTTATTAATGTTTATAAATAATTATCATCATAGAATTAGTTAACTTCAAAATTATCTTACTATATGTAGACTTAACTGTACTTGTTACTAAAAGTTGATAAATATAAATGTTGGCCACATGAGTTTCTATAAAGATTTATTTTTATTATTTTTTTCTTGTATGTTTGTATATGAAAGTTCCTCTACCAGTGAAGACCAGAAGAGGGTGACAGATCTCATGAAGATGTTTGTATCTTTGTATAAATTGCATTTTAGTTTTAATATTTCAGTTTCAAGAGAAGTAATAAAATGTACAATGAGGAACAAATATCTAATCAGATAAGCAAATTAAAACATGACCACAATTTTAAAGTTTTCATTAATGGTGCAAAAGAGATATCGCATATATATATATATATATATATATATATATATATATATATATATATAGAGAGAGAGAGAGAGAGAGAGAGAGAGAAATGTTATTTAAAATGCTGTTTACTTTTAGAAAATTTTGAGTTTCCAGTATTTTAGATTGAGTTTCAGTTGCTACAAAAATAGCACTTACTGTATTAAATTTAACTGTGTGGTCAATTACAAGGCTCAAGAACATGTTTTATTTTTATATATGTTATATGTGAAATGTAGATTAAATATTACAAATAATGCATGTGATATATATATATATATGATTATATTTATCTATTTTGGTCTTTTAGATCCAATATATTAAAACTAGCCACATGTTTTGTCAATAATTCAAATAAAATGATTACACATTTTCTCTAATCAATTTAGAGTTAATGATTTAGAAACAATACTACTGGAGAAATCACTGTAGGAAACCATACAAATTGTCCTTGGGAAAAAAATACTTATGTCATAACTGCCTTAAGCCATTATCTCTATCAGATTTCTTAGATCTAGTATACTCAAACCTCTGGATTTTTTGATGTGAAAGATCTCAACTCACATTAAGGACTATAGATACATAATTTAGCATTTTCTAAGTACTGATTAATGAGTCTTTCATGACAGTACTTTAGACTGGTTCTAAATTGTTCTTCTTATGTTCTGGACTTTACACTACTATCTTTTAATCATTACTATCATTTTATCTCCTCCTGCCCTTTAATAACCATATCATGTGCATTTCATTAGTGTACCAATAAACATGTAATTATATAACATTTAGTTTTATCATGTGGTCTGTTTCCCATATGTCAAAACAGAAATTTTTTTTTCAAAGTAAGTTTACAACTCTTCTTAGATAAAGAAGTTAAGTAAGTAGTTAGTGAGCCAATGGACATATTATTCCTAGGTAACATATTATCATTCAACAGGCTTATCGCAAAATTAGTTATAAATGTCCAAAGATACAAAGTCAATGAATACTTTTAGTCTCTTGGATTCTAATATTCCTATAATAAGAAATTAAATTTGAAATTGAAAAATGCTTGAAAATGAAAAACTGTAATATAAATGTAACAAAAATAGGCCTATGATTTACCTACAGGTCTTGAAGTCTCCCAAGATCAACTTCTTGGAAAAGGCAATTATGCTGATATACAAAAACAGTCTTTATATGGTAACCATACCCTAGCTTTATGCCGAATGGCAGCCTTGAATGCTTGGGACACAATTGAAGAAGTAGGAAAAAAATTGAGTCATTTACTAAAGTTATACAGGGCCGAAAAGAAACCACTGATTTTTTAGAAAGACTGACTATAGTAGTAAATAGAATGATAGCAAATTCAGAAGCTAGACAAATAATAATTGAATCTCCGGTTTTTGAAAATGTTTATGCACAACGCAAAAGGGTAAATAGGCTATTAAAGGCAAGATCAGTACCCTTGGAGGAACGGATCTGAGATACAATCAATATTCAATCTTATGACCATGATGATGCTTGGATAGGAGAAGTGATTTCCAGAGGTTTAAAGAAAAATAGTAATGTCTAATGTTTCAACTGCAGTAAACAAGGTCACATAAAAGGGACTGTAAACAGGGCATTCCTAGAAATAATGTTTTTTGAAGGAATAATTCCAACAGAATGCAGCTCCCTTCTGGATTATGCAGAAGGTGTGTCAAAGGGAGACTTTGGACTAATGAATGTAGATCAACAAGGGACAGATAAACTATTGCCTTACCTTTGCCATTGGGGAATGCCCTGAGGGGCCACTTGCAGGCCCCTATGTCAAATTCCAATCAGTCCTTTCCTGTCATTTATGGAAGAAACTCCTTCCCAGAGCAATTAAAGAAGCTAATGCCTATTGTAAAAAACAAAAACAAAAAGAAAAGAAAACAAAGCACACATACTACTATAACCCATACTAGAACAGCTACAGAAGAGATAAAGATTTTGGGAGAAACCATAAATCAAAATTGATAAACAATAGATTTGGAAACTCCCCAAGATTAGGATCTGGGAACGGTTTTGTTTTTGTCATTTCAAGATAATAAAACAACCATCTTGAAGAATGATTGTTAAAGACCTTTGGACAAATAAGCATCCAAAGAAGAAGAGAGAACTACCCAGAAAATTGCCAAGAAAAGGAGTAATCTGACCTAATGCAATCTCTAAAGTCTCCAAAAGATGATGGGATCCCGCAATGATGATTCCACATGGACGATGAAAACAGCACTAAGCTGATAAACACCACCTAAAGATCAGCATTGGACTACAAACTACTCAGCATAATTTTGAGAGGGCTGGCTGAGATGATCCAGTCTCACAGACTACTATAACCAGAACAAGCCCTGAATTTCCCCATTATGCAGAGACTGGACAACAAATGATACAGCTACCTTTTGCAGTACTTCACAATTAATCCACAATTTTTCTTTTCAGGATCCATTAAAGATGCCTTTGCCCCCAGACAGCAGGAAGTAGTAGTTGTAAGAACATGTCACTCACATTCCCAAGAGGTGGGATGGGTGGTTTTAGGTTATTCAAGGAGTCATAGATATTTCCGTATGTTAAAATTGTTTACAAAGGTGCAGACTCCTGAAAAGAAAACCTAAACATCAGGAATAGAATTTGGAAATCACAGAAAGGATATCACAAAACCAAAATGTGTTATAGAAAGCATGTGAGATGCGAAAAATCCAATGTCATATAAAAGATTCAACTTCTAAGAACTTCACAGTGTGTGGGAAAAATATCAGATTGCCCAGGATTTTAAGTATCAAAGGGTGGTGACAAAGGCCCATGACTCCAATGGAGGACGGCAGTAGAGTGGGAATACCAGGCACCTAAATGTCACAATATCATAGACAAGGTTATCTGTGGAGAACGGGGAATATTTCAAGGTTTCATGGGCTAAACACGAGAAGAGCAAGTATCCTGCACAAATTCAGGAATCTATAAGGGTATTTTAAGAAAGTCATAGGAAAGAACTTTTTTCTTTTGAGAAAGAAGAAGCCTACATATCTATCTCACATGAGATTTTACCCATAGTCCATCAGTAAGAAGCTGGAAGAACACTGGTTTAGAAAGACCCCTGGAGTAAAGCACAAAATTAAGATAAATAGGATGATAACCATGAAAATATGTACTTACATTATTTATTTATTTATTTATTTATTTATTTATTTATTTATTTATCTCTCTATATCTATCTATCTATTTATTTTTATTTACACTTATGAAACATTATGAACTAACTAATGGAATATTATTGTTACTTATAAATTCCTGGCCTTAGCTTGGCTTGTTTCTAGCCAGTTTTTCTTAAATTAGCTCATCTACCTTTTGTCTTTGGGCATTTACCTTTCTCTATTTCTGTACATCATTTCTTTCCTTATTCCATGTCTGCTGTTTAACTGGACCTTGGCATCTACCTCCTTATCCTGATCCTTCTTTTTCTATTTATTCTCTCTGCCTGCCAGCTCTGCATATCCTTTCTCCTGTCTTGCAATTTGCTGTTTAGCTCTTTATTAGACCAATCAAGTGTTTTAGACAGGCAATGTAACACAGCCTCACAGAGGTTAATATGCAACATAAAAGAATGCAATACATCTTTGCCTCATTAAACAAATATTTCACAGCATAAAAATGTAACACTTCTTAATATTCTACAATAACAGCTGATACTGCTTCTCATGCTTATGGTGCTGCTTTGATAGAAGTAATATCTAGAAATTTTAAGAAAAATTAAAATGTCAGATATTTTAATTGTAGTAAACAAGGTCATCTGAAAGGGGTTTGTAGGCAAGGCATTCCCATAAGCAATGTTCTTTTCTAGATATAGTCCATACAGAATGTCCCAAACTTCTGGAATATGCAGATGGTATGACAAATGCTGACATTGGACTAATTAATGCAGATCAACAAGGGAGAGGCAAGGTATGCCTTTGTCACTGGTAAACACCTTAAGGAGCCTCTTGCAGGCCCCGATATCAAATTCTTTCAGTCATTCATTGCCAGCATTGAAGAAACTCACCCACAGATCAATTAAAATATTTAATACCTTTTGAGACAAACCACACTGCTCTGGATGTGATCAAGGACAGAACAAATAAAAAAAAATTCTGAAGATACAAAAAAAAAAATAAGAGTAATGGCAAACTACTATAAATGATCAGCGAAAGAACTAAACATAGAAATAAATGGCATTGGAATTGTTAGGTTTTTTTTTTTACACAGGCAAAGATGTAACAATAATTTTATTAAAACCTTGGCATCCATATTGTCCTCTTTAGGAGGTAAATATTCAATTTCTATGGATTGGATCTTTATCTCAGATAAAACAAAGTACAAGATGGGTCAGGTATATAGAAACAGAAGGACAGATAGGAAAATTAAATTATACATGACTGACATAGCAATGAATTTATGGGGACATGCTTTGATTCACCCATGGAAAACACAGATTAACATTCCTCCAATCTCAGAAAAAAACTATAAAATAAAGAATATTGTGGTGATAATCTAATTGTACTGAATTATTATTTTGATTGTATGTTAATAAATAAAGTTGTCTGGGAGTCAGAACTATTAGAGCCATAGCAAGAGTGTGGCGGTGGTGGCACACGCCTTTAATCCCATAAGATCTCTGTGTGTTCAGGGATACAGCCAGCGTTGGAGACATATGCCTTTAAGACCTAGGGGGCTGTACATTCAGACAGTGACGAGGCAGTCATGTGTTTGGGTTTACAACCAATGAGAAGGCAGAACAACATACTTTAAAAAAACGAACCAACAGGAAGTAGGTCTCTTTTCGCGAAGCTGGGACAGCAGGAGGAAGGGTGAGATTTTAGCTCTGAGCTCTGACTTCTCCGCTTTCTCTTTTACATTGTTTCTGTGTTTCTTATTTAATAAGACGGTTGGTTACATCTACATCTGGCGCCCAACGTGACAAGAATCCATTAAAAACCGCTTGGCTTGACGGCAGGTCCGCTTTGGGCGGCAGGCGGTGGCAGGCAGCGGAGGAAGCGGCAGGAAGCAGCCGGCGTCTTAGTCCGAGCTGCCAGCGTCCTAGTCCGAGCTGCCAGCTTCCTAGTCTGAGCTGCTGGCTTCCTAGTCCGGGTAGCAACTTCTAGCCCGGGCCTAGGTCTGTGAGCAGCTTGCCTAAAGCCGGTGCTACAAACAACTCAGACCTGCCCTGCCGAACAGGGCCCTGCCTGTAAAGCCAACGCACATGGTGGTCGGAGCTTAAGGAAGCCAGACCCAAGCCTTGACTCGGCACAAGAGGGAACACATGGCTGCATTTAAGCTTTAGCCGGCTACGCTTTCTTGTGCGTTCTCTCTTTCCTCTCTCTCTCTCTCTCTCTCTCTCTCTCTCTCTCTCTCTCTCTCTCTCTGGATTTACACCTGGGACACTAGGTGGCTGCTTTGAAAATCCCCTCGGATTTCTACTGTTCTACGCAGATTTGGTAAGTCATAATATATCAGATATTTTAAAGGAAACTATCTAAAAGAGAATTTTTTTCCACATTAAAAAACAAATGGGTTTTATGTGTACATTGGAAGAAAATTGGTTTTTGTTCGAAATTTTAGGCAGTCTGGCAATGGAACAACTATATAATATTAGTATTGGTGGAATTATGCACCTTATCACTATAATAATCCACATTTTAATATTTAAAAAGATAGTCAATGTAAGTGCCAGGATAACAGCTTTAGAAGAACTTGTTAAAACTGTAAAAATTCAGACAGAAGAAATTAACAGTGAAGTTGTTTCAAGTCGGGATCATAAGGTTGCAGAAAGAAAGCCTGTTTTCACACAGTCACCCTTAATTTATCCTGTAACAGTACAGCAGATGCCTGATCAAATGGCTACACAAAATACTTGGGCTCCAATTGAAATGTTGGATTTAAAAAGGTTTAAGGAGGCAATAGTATCTTATGGCATGCATTCCCCATATGTAAAGCAAATGTTAAACACTTGGTCAACATATAATAGGATAGTACCACAGGACTGGCGGGACCTCGCACAAGGTGTTCTGGAACCCAGCCAGAGACTTCAATTTCTGACTTGGTTTAAGGAGGAGGCTAAAAACATAGAAAAACAATGGAGGGATAAAGGAGTACAAGTTTGCCAGGATCAGCTTATGGGCGAAGGCCAATATGCTTCAGCACAAGCACAATGTTTATATGATGTCCAAACCCTAATTTTATGTCGAACGGCAGCCTTGAATGCATGGGACAAAGTTGAGGAACCAGGAAAAAATCTGAGTCATTTACAAAGGTGAAGCAAGACCCAAAAGAGTCTTTTACAGATTTTTTACAAAGACTGGCTTCAGCAGTAAAGAGAACGGTCTCGGATTCAGAAGCTGGTAAGGCAATAATTGAATCTTTGGCCTTTGAGAATGCGAATGCAGCATGCAAAAGAATAATCAGGCCATTAAGGGCAAGATCTGCACCTATGGAAGATTGGATTAGAGAAACAATTAATGTTGAAGCTGATGAGCATGATGATACATGGGTAGGAGAAGTAATTTCAAAAGGTTTGAGGAGTGTTAGATGTTTTGGATGTGGAAAGCAAGGACATTTGAAAAGGGACTGTAGACAGGTCATTTCCAGAAACAATGTTTCTTCAAGGAACAATGGCAACAGAATGCCCCTTCCTTCTGGAGTATGCAGAAGGTGTGGTAAGGGAAAACACTGGACCAACGAATGTAGATCAACAAAGGACAGACAGGGTAATCCTTTGCCTCAGTCTTCGGGAAACTCCCAGAGGGGCCTCAGGCAGGCCCCCAGTGCAAATCCAGTTCAAACCTTTCCGGCAGCCATAGAGGAAATGCCTGTTCTGGAGAGCGATTAAATAACCAAATGCCTATTGGAATAAATCATGCTGGTCAGGATGATGAAACAGAGAGAATAGAAAATTCAGGAGAAAACATAAAGAAAATTTTTTGGCAAACTTCTATTAATGAACAAAAACCAAAATTAACGATAAAAATAAATGGTGTTTTGTTGTCTGGTCTGGTAGACACAGGTGCGGACATTACCATAATAGCACCAGAATTTTGGCATCCAACTTGGCCTCTTCAGGAGGTAAACGTTCAACTGTTAGGAATTGGGACATTATCTCAGGTGAAACAGAGTGCAAGATGGCTCGAATGTATAGGTCCAGAAGGACAGAGAGGAAAATTAAAACCATATGTGGCTAACATAACTATGAACCTGTGGGGTCGAGACTTGTTGCAACAATGGAATACTCAGATTAACATCCCTCCAATCTCAGAAACAAATCATAAACTAGCACATGTTACTGAGAGAAATATTAGAAGATATTGTTCTAATGAGTGGTCACCAGCCATCCATATTATACAAGAACAGGGCACAATAACTGATGATCTTCCAAAGACACCAACAGCTCTACCTTTAAAATGGTTAACAGACAAGCCTGTATGGGTCCAGCAATGGCCTTTAACAACAGAGAAACTCCAGGCTTTAGAAGAGCTGGTAGAAGAACAGTTAAATGCTCAGCATATTGAAGAATCAACCAGCCCTTGGAATTCTCCTGTATTTGTTATTAAAAAGAAATCTGGTAAATGGAGAATGGTAACAGACCTTAGAGCAATTAACAAAGTAATTCAGCCAATGGGCTCTCTACAATCTGGGATGCCTTTGCCTACTCTGTTACCAAAAGGATGGCCTCTCATAGTTATTGATTTAAAAGACTGTTTCTTTTCAATACCCTTACAAGAAAAAGACAAAGAAAGATTTGCTTTTACAGTGCCTACTTATAATAATTCTCAACCGATTAAAAGATTTCAATGGAGGGTCCTCCCACAGG
The DNA here is from genome assembly GCF_049852395.1 of Peromyscus maniculatus bairdii. Taxonomy (NCBI): domain Eukaryota; kingdom Metazoa; phylum Chordata; class Mammalia; order Rodentia; family Cricetidae; genus Peromyscus; species Peromyscus maniculatus. The sequence continues at coordinate 74,244,697 of NC_134861.1, forward strand.
GAATGTTGAATAGCCCAACTCTGTGCCAATATTTTGTACAACAGCCATTGGAAGTGATACGTAAAAAATTTCCTAAATCTATAATTTATCATTATATGGACGATATTTTACTAGCTGACTCAAATGCAGATACTTTAGAAATAATGTTTGAAGAAGTAAAGAAAATTTTGCCTCGCTGGGGATTACAAATTGCTCCTGAAAAGATACAAAGAGGAGATTCTATTAATTATTTAGGATATAAAATAGAGCTACAAAAAATTAGACCCCAAAAGGTGCAAATTCGGAGAGATAGACTACAGACTCTTAATGACTTTCAAAGATTATTTGGAGATATTTCTCATCTACGAACTATTGTTGGGGTAAAAAATGATGAACTGACTAATTTGTTCAAAACCTTAGAAGGTGACAAGGACTTAAATAGTCCAAGAGAATTATCACCTGAAGCTGAGAAAGAATTAGCCTTGGTAGAAAAGAAAGTGCATGAAGGACAAGTGAATCGTATTGATCCAAAGCTGGATTGCATTTTGGTTATCTTACCTTCTAGGCGTTCTCCTACTGGAATATTAATGCAGAGGGAAGATATTATATTGGAATGGATATTTTTACCAAATAAACCAAATAAAAAATTAAAAACTTATGTGGAAAAAATCTCTGACTTGATTTACAAAGGAAAACTGAGACTTCGTCAATTAGCAGGCATAGACCCAGCAGAAATTGTCGTACCATTAACTAAGGAGGACATTGAAAAATTATGGACAGAAAGTGAACCTTGGCAAAGAGCTTGCAGTAATTTTTTGGGAGAAATTAACAGCAAATATCCCAAAAGCAATAGAATTGATCTTATAAAGAGAGCTGATTGGATCTTGCCTCGAATTGTACGGCAAAAACCCATATCTGGAGTTCGTACATTTTATACAGATGCCAACAAAGAAGGAAAGGCAGGTTACAAATCAGAAAATTTAAGTAAAGTGGTTCAAAGTCCGTATAATTCAGTTCAAAAATCAGAATTGTATGCTATTTTGTTGGTATTAATGGATTTTTCAGAACCTCTCAACATAGTAACTGACTCTCAGTATGCTGAAAGAGTGGTGTTACATATTGAGACTGCAGAATTTATCCCTGATGCTTCAGAATTAACTTCACTATTTATTCAATTACAAGATACAATCAGGAAAAGGAATCATCCTTTATATATAACTCACATTCGATCCCATACTGGTCTGCCAGGCCCTCTAGCACAAGGCAATGATGAAATTGATAAATTATTGATAGGAAATGTGCTGGAGGCCTCAGAATTTCATAAAAAACATCACGTTAATAGTAAAGGTTTAAAAAAGGATTTTTCCATAACCTGGCAACAAGCCAAAGAAATAGTAAAGAAATGTCCTACTTGTTCCTTCTACAATCAGACGCCATTACCAGCAGGATGTAACCCAAAGGGTACTCAGAGAAATGAAATCTGGCAGATGGACGTGTTTCACTTTGCAGAATTTGGAAAATTGAAATATGTACACCACACTATCGATACTTATTCAGGATTTCAATGGGCAACTGCTTTGAGTTCTGAAAAAGCTGATTCTGTAATCACTCATTTGCTAGAAGTTATGGCCATCATGGGTATACCTGCACAAATCAAAACTGACAATGCTCCATCATATGTCTCTGTTAAAATGAAACAGTTTTTTGCTTATTACAATATAAAGCATATTACAGGCATACCACATAATCCTACAGGTCAAGCAGTTATAGAAAGATCAAACAGAACTCTAAAGGATATGCTAAATAAACAGAAATGGGTAACAAAAACCCCCAGAAATAGACTGCATAATGCTCTTCTAACTTTGAATTTTCTGAATGCCAATGAGAAAGGAACAACAGCTGCAGAGAGACATTGGATAATAGAAAAAACTACAGAATTAAATCAGCCTATATACTTTAAGGATGTGCTGACCTCAGAATGGAAACCAGGGTATGTATTACATTGGGGACGTGGTTTTGCTTTTGTTTCTACAGGAGAAGATAAGCTGTGGGTACCATCAAAATTGATAAAGGTTCGATTTGAACAAGAGAGACCTCTTAATTAGAGGAGGTGATTGTTCATCAACCAGCATGAACATCCAATTTAAACTAACTTGTATCAATAAAACATGCCTTTTCATTTCATCAGATAATAACTTGCCAAAAAGGAACATCCCCAAAATTAGTCTTGGGGAAAGGTTTTTGTTTTTGTCTTTTAGGAGAATGAAGGTTAAGGAATCTGAAGAACACTGGACAAATGAGACAACTGAAGAAAAGGGACAAATCATCTATCCCAAGAAACAGAGTGAAACGGTGTATGGGTATATATTATGTAAAAAAATTTTATGTCTTCCTAAATGTTTGTTTCTGCTTTTCTCTAAAGATTTAACACTCTTGGTTTTCTAATAGTCCCAGTTCATTTAAAATTTAAAGCTGACTTTGGAGTTGGAGAATGACTCTCTCCTTCTTTAAAATCAAGCATGTTGTTAAAAGGAAAATGCAAACTCCCTGTATCATGCCAGAATAAGAGCCATCTTCTGCTATGGTACAGGACAAAAGCAAAATTAATTAAGGGACTATTCTATTACTAATCTCAACTCTTTGATTCTATCCTGATTCTTTAAACTTTTCTCAAAGTATAAATTTTATATCAAAATTTACAAGATTAATATATATATATATACATTTTAAACTTTGTTAAGATATGAATGGTCACATAGAGTACTAACTAATTCTAGAAAAAAGGCTAGCTGCATATATATGTTTTTGTGTTCGAGTCTCTTATCAGTTTTCTGCAGGAAATCACGGCCAGGCCTAACATCAACTGAAGTCTCCAGAAAGAAGATGGGGCCCCACAACAACAACAATTCCACGTGGACAATAATAATATCATTAAGCTGACAAACATCATCCACAGATCAGCTTTGAACTACAAGGTGCTCAAAGCAATTTTGAGATGACTAGCTGAGATGATCCAGTCTCAAAGACTACTTGAATAAGGACTTGAGATAAACCCTGAACTTTGGCATTATACACAGACTGGATAGTGAAGGATATAGTTACCTCTCTTAGAATTTGACAATTAACCTAAAATTTTTCTTTCAGGATAAAGAAAACTTCGCCCATACCTAGCAGGAAGCAATTTTAAGAATATGACGCCCACATTCCCAAAGAGGTGGTGTGGGGCGGGTGGTTTTTTGGTCTTTTTAATGGGTTTTGGGTCTGGGATAATTTTCAGTATTTAGGGGGGTTGGTTACAAGTTATTGTCAAGGGTTAGGAAAAAGGCTAAGCAAAGGAGATTAGATTTAAGGTTCTTGTTTAAAAAAAAAAGAGAAAGAAAGAAAAGAAAAAGACAATTACTAGTTTTAAATACTTTACATTGGATTGAATTGTTTTATATTGTACACAAATTTGAAACTGATATTGTTAGAAAATGCTATATGTATATTTCTAATTGTATTTATTCCATCCATTTAACAATGTAATGCAAATTTCTGATCCTTGAATGTTATTATTATCAACTATTAGGATATAAAGAAATGAAAGCTAGTAGTTAGACATTATCATAGAACTTGTAGTCATATTAGATATGTTTTAAAAATTGAGCAGAGATGTTTTAGACAGGTCATCTTCAAACCCTTCAGAGATCTACAGAATATGGCATTTAAAATGTTTTAATAACTTAGAAAATTTTTCTTTTTTGAGACATGTCAGCTCCTGGCAGTACCAATCTACTTTAGAGAAAATATGGGCATTGAAGAAACTGCATATGGAGTCAACTTTCATTCTGGCAAAAGTTAGCCACTGGACAACAAAGTATCCTCGAATCAACAGGACAAAATGGACAGACAGATCACGAAACAAGGGACTACTGATTCTTGCCAAAACAAGTGTGGTTATGGCTTTATCAAAAGGCATCTTCTGAGGCCAGGACAATATGGCCCCATCCCTGAAGTGGCCTTCGCATCCAGAAAAGGTACGGTGCCCTTTTCTTCGAAGGCAGCTTAACAGGCAGAGGGCCGATGGATTCTGTTGTACAATGGAACAGCAGCTGAAAGCTCATGCCTCTCAAAAGTAGACTGGCATTTAATAGAGGGATGTGGAGAAGAAGGGGATGCTGAGATGAAGCCATATATACACAGCCAAGAAGAATGGACAGCTGAATTAAAAAACTGTCAACAATTTCCAGAATTTAAAATCCTGAATCATGACAGGACACTAGTGGAATTCAGGTGTTTCTGGTACGTGGACTGCTCTCACCCAATGTGAGGTTGAACTGTTGACCTTGTGTACATCCTACTTCACAAATGAGTCTGTCAGATACACTAAGCCTGTAGGCTGAAGATGATGCCCCAACACTGCGGAGAAACCTCAGGTGACTGCCCAGGCAGCTGGCTGTTTCTGTCAACTCACAAAATTTTTTGGAAGTTGCTTGCATGCACTTCCTGTTTTTATTTTTGTTAGCTAATATTATTCCCTTCTTGGGTCTCTGAGGGAGTTGAAGATTAGTTAGTTATGGTTGAAGATTAGTTAGTTATAGTTGAACATTAATTAGGATAGAAAGTACATTAGATACATCTTGGAATTACCAAAATAGGATAGATAATGGAATTATTTTCTCTGATTTGTCAAATACCTGTTTAGGTATTTATTACTTGTATATATTGTATATAGTTATTGTACTTTTGTATATAGTTTTTCTTTTGTTAGTTATAACCTTTTGCTTTCTTTTTCTTTTTATTAAAATAGAAAAGGGGAAATGTGGTGATAATCTAATTGTACTGAATTATTATTTTGATTGTATGTTAATAAATAAAGTTGTCTGGGAGTCAGAACTATTAGAGCCATAGCAAGAGTGTGGCGGTGGTGGCACACGCCTTTAATCCCATAAGATCTCTGTGTGTTCAGGGATACAGCCAGCGTTGGAGACATATGCCTTTAAGACCTAGGGGGCTGTACATTCAGACAGTGACGAGGCAGTCATGTGTTTGGGTTTACAACCAATGAGAAGGCAGAACAACATACTTTAAAAAAACGAACCGACAGGAAGTAGGTCTCTTTTCGCGAAGCTTGGACAGCAGGAGGAAGGGTGAGATTTTAGCTCTGAGCTCTGACTTCTCGGCTTTCTCTTTTACATTGTTTCTGTGTTTCTTATTTAATAAGACGGTTGGTTACATCTACAGAATATTTTCAAGAAAAATATTAAAAGGTGTTATAAGGAGTTACAGACCATTCAGGTTTTACAATAGCAGGGCACAACAGCTTTTATCTTTCAAAGGTACTAATAACATTACTTTTAAAATGGTTAACTGAAAACCTGAATGGGTCAAACTATGACCTTTGACATCAGAAAAATTATAGACACTGGAAGAGCTGGTACAGGTGCAGCTAAATGCTCTACATATTGAAGAATTGACCAGTCCCTGTTATTAAAAAGAAACCTGGAAAAAGGAGAATGGTAACCAATCTGAATGCTATAAATAAGGTGACTCAGCCAACAGCTTCCTTACATCCTGGAATTCCCTTGCCTTCTTTATTACCTAAATGATGGACTATTATTGTAATTGATTTTAAAACCCTCTTTTTAAATATGTCTTTACAAGAATAGAATAGAGAAAAAATTTGCCTTCACAGTGCCTACTTTTAAGCATTCCCAGCCTGTAAAAAGGTATCAGTGGAAAGTTCTTGCACAAGGAATAGTTAAACAGCCCCACCTAGCATCAATATTTTGTACAACAGCTATTGGAAACAATTTGTAAATAGTTTCCTCAATCTATATTTTACTATTACATGGGTGTTAGCTTACTTAATGATGATATCTTACTGGCTGATTCAAATTCAGATAACTTAGGAAAAATGTTGGATGAAGTACAGAAAACTTGGATATCTTGGGGATTATAAAATTGTTCCTGGAAAATTAAAGAGGAGATTCTATTAATTATTTAGCATATAAGACAGGTTTACAAAAAAATTCAACTAAAAAAAACAGTAGAGATCAATCATTAAATCTTCATGATTTTCAAAAAATGCTGGGAGATATTAATTGGCTGTGAGCCACAAGTCAATTTACTACTCAAGGGCCAAGTAATTTATTTCAATCCTCACAACATGGTAAGGACTTAGAGAGTCTAAGCAAATTATCAGCTGATGCTGAGAGAGAATTGGCTTTGGTAGAAAAGATTACAGGATGTAAATGTGGATCAACTGGATCTAGAGCCTGATTATACCCTAGTTATTCTACCTTGTATTTGTTCTCCTGCAGGAATTTTTATGCAGAGAGCAGGTAATATCTTAGATTGGACATTTTACCACACAGAGTAAAAGATTAAAGTCCGATGTAGAAAAGATCTCTGGTTTCCTTATAAAGTGAACACTGAGATTTCGTCAATTAACAGGAATAGACTCAGCAGAAATTTTGGTACCTTTTACTAATGCTAAAAGTGCCTCATTATGTGCAGAAAATAAACATTGGCAAAGAGCTTGCAGTAATTTTTTTTTGAGAGATTAGCAACAAATATCCCCAAAGCAAGCAGCTTTGATTTTTAGAAAAAACTCAAATGGATTCTCCCTCATATAATAAAAGGACAACCAATTTCTGGAGCCCCTATACTCTATACTGATACAAATAAATCAGAAAAGGCAGGTTATAAGTCAGGAAAAGTAAATAAATTGGCTCAAAGTTTTTATGATTCAGTTTAAAAATCAGAATTATGTGTTATTCTCATGGTATTATTATATTTTCCAGAACCTTTTAATGTAGTTACTGGCTCTCAGAATGCAGAAAGATTTGTTTTACGTAGTGAAATCATTGAATTTATTCCAGATATTTCAGAATTATCTTATTGTCTATTCATCTACAACATGTATTCCGAAATAGAAATCATCCATTGTATAAAACACATATCACATTCCATATGGTTCTACCAGGCCCTTTTTCACAAGGTAATGATGAAATGATTGGTTATTCTATAAACCTCCACATTTCATAAGAAACACCATGTTAATAGCAAAGGTTTGAAGAAAGATTGTTTTCCATCACATCCAACAAGCCAAGGGAATTTACTATTTTTTCTTTGTATAACCAAACTCCATTACCTGCAGGAAGTAACACAAAAGGTATTCATATTCAAAGAAATGCAATTTGGCAAATGGATGTGTTTCATTTTGTAGAGCTTGGAAAATTAATGTATGTGCACCATACCATAGATGGATATTCAGGATTTCAATAGGCAACTGCTTTTAGTCCTGAAAAGTTTGATTCTGTTATTACACATTTATTAGAACTTATGACCATTATGTGAATTCCCGTATAGACTAAGACCAACAATGCTCCACCATATGTCTCTAGGAAAATAAAACTGTATTTTGCATATCACAACATAAAGAAATGGGAGGTATACCACACAATCCTATAGGACAAGCAGTTATAGACCGAATAGCACTTTAAGGATATACTTAATAAACAGGAAGGAGTAATAAAGACCCCCAAGATAGACTAAAAAATGCTCTACAAACTTTAATTTTTTAAAATGTTAATGATAAAGAAATGACAGCTGCAGAGAGACATGGAATAGCAGAAAAAAAAACTGCTGAATTAAATCAGCCTGTATTTTTTTTTTTTTTTTTGACACAAGGTTTTGCTGTGAAGCTTGGAATCTGTCCTTGTAACTTGCTCTGTAGACCAGGCTGGCCTTGAACTCACAGAAATCCACATGCCTCTGCCTCCCAAGTGTTGGAATTAAAGGTATGAGCTACCACCTCCAGCTAATCCTGTACATTTTAAAGATGTCTTGACCTCAGAATGGAAACCAGGATATGTGCTGCATGAAGGAAGAGGTTTTGCTTTTGTTTCCACAGGAAAAGAAAAGCTATGGATACCATCAAGATTGATAAAGATTAAATTGAAACAGGAGAGACCTCTTGATTAGGAGAGACAATAGTTTATCAAATAACTTGGTTGCTGGGTCTCTGGCCAAAAAGTAAAGTCAGCTGGTTGCTTATCAGCCTCTCTGAGCTAGTAGGATTTTACCCAAGCAAATATTCTGGAGTCTATTTTCATAAAGAGAATGATAGATACTTAGTTAAGACCACATTTGATGGCAGCATTTGGTGACAGTGTTGACAGGAGTGGATATCCTGCCAGGCTGCATCAGGAGCATTGAGCCACTGAGTACAAGACAATGGGGCCACAGATATATAAGGCCCATAAATTCCTGTACAGTGTTACTTTAAGGTTTTCTTCTTTTAAAGCTTTAAAGCTTCATCATTTGTTTAAATTCAAAACAAGCTGATCATTGAGAGTGAGTACCAGAAATTTTGACACAGATAGTGTTACCATAAATCAGAGTTGAAACAAAACACATAGTATCTTAATCTTAGATATTGTCTTTAATTTCAAGGACAAAACAAAGGTCAGGGGAACTCTTTGATTAGTCTCTATCTGTTCACTTACTAAAATGTCCATGTTCCTGAAATTTATTGAGCTAATCTAAGTATTAGAATCATCCAGAATTTATGGAGAATACAAAAGAGTGGCATTATCATTAGTGACAATAAAACTTATTATTCTTCATATAGGCACAATTAGAATACCCATACAACCAGGAGACATAATTATAATTCAATGATGAAACTGACAAAAAATGTATAATACTGTCATTAACCTTTATATTACTTTTGGGAAGGTTTTGAGTTGTTGACTCCTAGATGTCGCTAGGGACAATGTGATGACTGTGCTTTACTTTTCCACACCAGATGTAGGTAGGGGGGATATACAGCCAGGAGGAGCTTCGGGAGAGAAGGATAGATAAACATAAAATTGAATTCAAATCTAAAAGGAAAATTCGTGGTACAAATTTTAGACTTTGTTAATTTTAGAGAAGTTAAAATTATAAGCATATATGTATTTATATCTAAATACATACACACATATACATGGTACAAGTTTACTCAGAAATAGAAAGTAAAATTCATAATCAGGTTATTTAAATACAATTATTTAAAATATTTCTTAAAACATCTTATTTTAATATTAATTAAAGTTAATTATATATAATGTAATTATATGTATAATATGATTATAATTAATTAATTAATTAATTAAGAAAATCACAGTGGATATATGTACATAAAAGTTCTTATTCCTGTCTTTTAGTAGAATATTTGGTATATTTAAAGGCTGTTAGCCCATAATATCTGCTAGACAAGAACCAAAGAACTGAAACATAGGATGAAAAGATAAAAATAATCATAAAATGTACAATATTTTTAAAAACTTTCTTACAATATTCAGAAAACAAACTGCTTCTGGAAAGATGTTTACATTTAATTCTTTGTTGTACAGTGATCTATTTCATAATCCAGTACTGCAAAGGTTCTCAATGTTAACAATGTATCTAAAATGCAAATGATTTGCTTCCTAATTTCACAATTATCAAATTAATAACATAATTTACTCTTGTAAGCAGATCTTGCAGTTTATTGTAAACTAATGAGATGTCAAATTAAGTCATCTATTCTAGTTAAGCTACAGAAGAAAAATGATGGGGGGGCATTAATTAAATGACAAATCATGAATTGTCTTTCTTATACATGTTTAACCCTTGCAACTCCTTAGTTAGAGAGCAGTCTTTTCCTGTTCATAAAACTGATTGTCATCACATCTACACCTACTTTTTAATCCAATACTTTGAGGCTAGTAATATAATGCATAATTAGTAGGAAAAATATGACAGAATCAATAAATTGGTGGTTTTTTAAAGAAAGTATAAAATAGAAAGGGTTTCCAATGCTTTAAATGCATAAAGATTCATCAGAGTGGATCCATTCTTGATCAACACTACAACTGAAATGCTAAGAAGGAAAAAAACAATTAACATTCATAACCATATTGAAGAAACTCTGATAGTTTTTTGTATTAAATTAAGACAATCATTGAAGTAACTATTACTAGAATTTATGTAATTACCCTTTTTTAAATGCAGATTAATAATTCATAGTGTGGTGATTACAACTCACAGGTGATTATTAGCTCCTCACACAGAAGAAGCAAGTTAAAAATCTAATATAGTCTAGAGAATATCATCAATACTAATATAAAATTGGTAGAAAATGAGGAGTCTAGATTAATTATCTTACTAAAATTTTTAAACTTGAGGTACTAAGTTGAAATGTACATTTCTTTACATATATTCCAGTTTTTCACACACACACACACACACACACACACACACACACACACACACACACACATATATATCTTATATAGTAAGGTGCAAATATGCTTTTAATAGAAAATTATCTTCTGAATTCTTTACCCTCAAATCAAAATATTCACTTACTTTATAACCAGCCTGAAATATAAACATTGCAACCTCTATCCCACACTTCAAATATGAATCTTAACTAACAGGCTTAATTATAGAACCTCTATAATCCTATAGAAACTTTCATAGCAATATATATTAGTTTTTATATTTAACCGTATATAATAGAATTGCCTGGACAAGGAAAATTATGTCAACTCTATTAACTTAATTTTCTACAAAATTAAATTTTTATTAAAAGAAATTTAAATAGCCCCCAACCACTTATTAAATGCATGGCTCAAACTACAAGTGAGATATCATGGTGTATTGCTTAGACTTTTGTCAACTTGACACAAGTTATCTTGGAAGGGGGATGTCAGTTGAGAAAAATCTGACATTAAGGTGGGCCTATTTAGCTGGGAGGTGGTTATGCATGCCTTTAATCCCAGCACTTGAGAGGCAGAGCCAGGCGGATCTCTGTGAGTTCAAGGCCAGCCTGGGCTACAGAGTGAGTTCCAGGAAAGGTGCAAAGCTACACAGAGAAACCCTGTCTTGAGAATAAATAAATAAACAATTAAATAAATAAATAAAAACAAGGGTGGACCTCTATTAGCAAGATGGAGGAACATTTTATTGGTTAATGACTGATTAAGGATGGGAAGGCCCATCCCACTCTGGTGGTACCAACCACGGGAAGATTGTTATGAACTGTGCCTGTAAGCAGGTTGCGTACTCCACCCTGGTTTCTACTTCAGTTCCTGCCTCCAGATTCTTGCCTTCTGGTTCTAGAAGTTCTAGTCATGACTTCTCTCCCTGACTGAGTGTGACCTAAAAGTTATAAATTGAAGTAAACCCTTTCCTCTCTAAGTTCTTTCAGGTTATGTTCTTTCTTACAGCAAAGAAACCCTAACTAGAACAAATTGTGACATTAAATGTATATGTTGATCATGACACAAATTGTTCCTAAAATAGAAATGCTTTATTAATTATTTTTGCTATATTTACAATTGCTTACACAAGTAAAATTGTTCTCTTCATATTCCAAATTACAAGACAACCTTAAATGTAAAACTCTAACAAAATTAAATAATAAATACTACAATGTCTTAAAATTATAAATCATAACAAGATCCTTTGGGAATCTATCATCTGAGTTCAGACTAAAAAAAATTTAACATTATTAATTTAGGTAAAATATTTGTACATCAATATATAAAAATATCACAATGGATCCTGCTCTGAAGTAAATATGAAATGATTGTTCTTTAGAATTAAAATTTTGGACATAAGATTAATTTTTTCACCACTTTCTAAAACAAAAAACAGTACAATTATGTCTCAGAAAATATTTGTAAAATGTCACACTGTCAAATGGGAGCTCATTTAATATCAAAATTGCCACATTCCCATTGAAGACCAATAATAATCTCTTTACTCTGACACACAGCCCTGACTACAGAAGGGTGTCATCTTTCTCAGTGATCAGTTATAGACAGGATGGTAGAGGAAAGCAGCTCAATTAAATGATCAGTTTTTCTAGTATGAATAGAAACCACCAGAAATATAATGAATTCAGTCTTTTCCATGTTTGGTTCATCACATCACTCATTTCTATTTTTTGGTGTGTCTCCTCTTTCAAGGAATATGCCAATATGTTTAGGCTCCTTGAAGAAAAATGCTTTACAATTGTAATGTACTTACTACATAAAATCCTCATAACTCAATGTATAGTATGAAGTTTTAAAAGGCACTGAGTATTTCCAAAATGACAAATCATGTACATAGATAAGAAATGTGCATTTTCTTAAAGATATGCTTAGATAGCTACATATGCGATGATGTAGATCTTCTGAATATGTTGAAGTCCTTGCATCACAGATTGCAATCTCCTGTGTTTCTGTATAAAAGATGTGCTCTATTTTGTGTGTGTGTGTGTGTGTGTGTGTGTGTGTGTGTGTGTGTGTGTAAGTTAAGCTTTAGTTAGATTTCATTTCATTGTGAATTATTACACCTAAGAAAATTTAGCTTCTAGATATTAGCATTAGAATCAGATGTATTTGTTTTTCATGAGTTCTGTTTTGTAGTATAATATAACATATTATATCTTATTACATAATACTTAATAGATATAATGGTTTAATATTGTAATAATTAATTCTACAATTTATTATGTAAGAATAATGTATTCTGAATTTTATTCTTCTTTTGTTTGTTTTGGTTTTGCCATTTATTTTTTGAGATAGAGCCTCCTGAACCTAGTCTAGACTCAAACTCCCTATGGAGCTGAAAATGACTAAATACCCTGTTTCCATTTTCAAAGTGCTGGGATTAAAGATGTGTTTCCATGTCCAATATAATTTTTAAATTATTCAGTGGTATATCCTACTATTTATCACCTTTCTAGTAAATGAAATTAATAACTGTTTATAAATTTCACTTATTGTTTGATATATTGGGTCCAATGAGAGATGACGCATGTAAACTCCGGTGACATGTCCTTTTGTATTATGGACAAATATTAGCTAGTTAATTTTGATCATGACTCTGAAGCTTAAGTGCAGCAAGCTTATCTTCATGAAAGAACAGTTTGTTTGATTCATTCTTTCAACCCAAGCTACCCTCCCTCCCTGGCTCTCACTATTGTTTGCTTGCTTGCTTTCTATCTTTTTCTTCCTTCCTTCTTCCTTCCTTCCTTCCTTCCTTCCTTCCTTCCTTCCTTCCTTCCTTCCTTCCTTCCTTCCTTCCTTCCTTCCTCCCTTTCTTTCTTTTCTTTCTTTCTTCCTTCCTTCCTTCCTTCCTTCCTTCCTTCCTTCCTTCCTTCCTTCCTTCCTTCCTTCCTTCCTTTCTTTCTTTCTTTCTTTCTTTCTTTCTTTCTTTCTTTCTTCTTTGGTCATTGTTTCTCTGTAGTGGGGACTGTATTCCAGGGCAGGGTCTTTTACTTTCAAGGCACTTGTGTCAACAGCCAATGCTGTGCTACATCTCCATGGTTACCTTTTGGAAGAGTATAGCCAATTTGACATTTATCTGATTCTTCCTCAAAATCAGAGACTTTCAATTGTGTTTAGATCAAGAGGACACTAAGGAAATGATCTGGCACTCTAATAAAATTACAGAGCCAGATGAATATTTTCTATTGATTTCTATTTATTTACTCTCTCTAAGAGCTAAGGAAAGGCTGTTGTAGTTTGAATCTTAAATGCACTCCCCTCAAGTCTGTGTATCTAGATTTGTAGATCCAGCTTGTCATTTTTAAGGATCAGAAGGTGTTTTAAATGGTGATCACAGAGAGGGAACTCTTCCAGTCATTGAGTACAAGTCCTATAAGCAGATATTGAGACTAGACAGTGGCCGTGCATGCCTTTAATTCATAAGGCAGAGGCTAGTGGAACTCTGTGAGTTCAAGGCCAGCTTCATTCACAGTGTTAGATCCAGGACAGTCAAGACTACACAAAGTAACCCTGTCTTAGAAAAAACACAACAATAACAATAACAACAAAATAAACAAAACAATAACAGAAAATGGCTATTGGGGCCTTCACCCTGTTCTTCTTCACATGCATCCCTGCCATGAGGTAAGCTGTTTGGGTAGTTACAAGCTCCCCACAATTATTTGCCTCACTGCAGTCCCAAAAACAAAAGGGCCAACTGACAATGAACTGAACAACACCAAATTGTCTTTGTTAAATCTTGATAATCCATTTTTATTTATTTTAGTAATGGAAAGTGACTATCAAAGTAGATATGAGCCTTGGGCTTCCAATATTAGGGCTTGACTGTATTCTTCCTTGCTTAATTTTACTTTTAATTCTTTTTAAAATAAAGTTATTTAACTTTTTTTGTCTTACATAGAATATGTTGACTTATCTAAAACTTCAAAAATAAAGGCCGTTTGTATTCATGAATGTATTTTCCTGCATACACACTAGAAAGAGAGGGTATAAAAATTAAATTACTAAAATTTTGAATTTAAATATATGCAGGAAAAAAGAAGATCAAGTTACTTGGAAAGAGGCAAGAATCCACTATGTGAATTCAGTAGAAGTAGTGGGTAGCCCCGAAATGTGGATAACCTGATAAACATAAGCCACTCAAGAATTCTTCAGCACAGTCTATCTTGATTGAAAGCATTGACTTTATATTTAGCCAAATATATCAATTTCTTCAGGGGTAGTCTGACCCTGGGTGCTACTTTGGCTATATACACAAATCATCCTTCATGTAACATTTCATTGTGGAAAACTAATTTGTTCATAAAAACAGTAAGGCACACATGTTCATAAATCAAACGCTTATTCACTGCCAAAATATAATATATTTTGTAATATATTGTGCTAACATATGCTCAAGGCACAAAACAAACAATTTTAAAAATTGGTTTCATCAAAGCCCAACATTTTATTCATAGATATCATACAGGGAACTGCATTTAAGACCTTCTCTTTGACTCAGATTTCCAGCTCTGAGAAATATTGGATGATAAAATCCACTTACGCGAGTCCAACAATTATTCTGTTGGTAGGAGTGGGAGAGGGAGGATTCAGAATGTACTTCTGCTGAGAATTTTAGAGCTTTGAAATGAATAGCTTTTATTCCTTAGTTGACAAGGCAGCAGGAAAAAAAATGATTTTTGGAAAGGCAAGGAAAATGATGATCTTAGATAAGTTGTCAAGTATGGATCCTGAAACCTGCATTTAAATCAAAGCACATTTTAATGAATTTGGTTGATATTACTGGTAGAGAGAAAGTGGATAGACTTGTAGTTCAGTGATCAGAATAGTTAAGAATTATTTTTAAAATTCCAAAGTAGTGATATTTACAGGAAAGCAACTTAAAGCATTTAAAAATATGTTTATTTCATGTCCTCACGTGTTTTGAAGGTATGTATGTCTTGGTACGTGTGTGAAGTGCCCATAGTAGCCAGAAAAGAGATTGGATCCCCAGGACTGGAGTTGTGACAGATGGTTGTGAGCCACTTGTGCATGCTGGGTATGGGACTTGTGTCATCTAATACAGCAGCCAAACCTTTTAACAACTGAGCCCTACCTCCAGCCTAGTGGTTTTGTTTTCATTAATATTGTATTCTTATTTTTTTATTTTGTGTTTGTGTGTGTCTGGTTAAAATTTGTGCAGGTGAGGGAAATATGTCTTGAGGACAGAAGAGAGTGTTGTATCCATTGGAGTAAGAATTACAGATGGCTGTGAGATGTCAATCATGAGTGCTGGAAACTGAACTAGTTCCTTTCCAAGAGTAATGTGTGCTCTTAAATGATGAGCACCAAAGCAAAAATTTAAACATAACAAGTTATGAAGCTAAAGTGTTTTTGTTCCAATACAAAGCCTCTGAATAAATAAATCCCTGATGTGAAATATCCAGGAAAGAGAATATTATTTCTCATATGTTTAGAAGAAGTATCATGTGATTCCTTTAGTATCTTATCATTTTTTTTCAGATCAACAGTTCTTTAACATTGTGATAAGTAGTTATAACATTATGAGTGGTGGATATTAAATTTACACAAAAGACAAATATTCTACTTGGAAGTATTTTCTTTGTAAGCAATGAGCGTTTGTTTCATTGTTCTTCATGTATTTGAAAGTTGCTCAACTGATGTAAATTTAACAATAAATTGTCCTATTTCTTGATAAACTAAATTTCTCGTATTTCTAGGATGAGTATGACTTTCTTTTGTGAACGATAGCTTTTTACTATTTGGAAAAGAACAAACTGTTTATTCAGTGGCTACATTTTTTTTTGATATCATACATAACCTCAAGTGGAGGAGCTTACAAGTATCTAAATGATGTGTTAGCAGTGATGCTTATTCATGATGTGGAAAGGAAATCCTGTTGTTTCATTTGAGGATGGTTTCAAGCCAGTGTAAGTTGAATCTTGCAATTTATTTATTCACTCATTCATTATTATGTGTGGGGTGTGTTAAGAGGTGCTGGTAGCAATGGCTTTACCAGAGGCCATGGGAGTATACAGCAGGTGACAACTAAGATTCAACATTTCAACCCAGCAGATGAGTAACTCTGATGGGGAGCCCCATCTGTCAAGGCCTTGGCATCATTCACAGTAAATGACTTGTTGCTCATGTCTGTAATTTCTCTCATGGGCCACTACATTTCTTCCCTAAAAACTGCTATGGGTGTTTTCCCATTGTTTATGTGTTTGTCTCATGTAAATATTCCATCTTTGGGGCACACATATAGCTGGGGATGATGAGGAAGATGATTTCTGCTTAAGCTGTATAATTCTGATGAATAGAAATAACACTATTTCATAACTGACCCAGGAAACTAACAGTATTCTTTCGCATTTACAAAGAGAGCTATTTTTTTTTTTTTTACTTCAGAACAAATTCAAAACAGACTGGCTGCCCTTGGAGACAAATATACAAGGACAAATTTCCAGGTGTCTGTTGCCGATTTAAGGTCAAACTTGAAACAACTTTGGTTTGTTGTAATTGTCTGCAGTAATTGACTTTCTGCATGTACTTCTGGCCTGAGTTTATGTTAGAGGACTCAGGGTTCAACCAACTAACTGTTACTGTAAATGCTGACTTTCAGTGTCCAAGGGTGTGCATGTTTGCACGTGTGTATGAGTGGTAGATATAATATATATATGTATGGGTGCATGTAGGGGAGGAGAATTTAAACTTTAGTTTACGCCCCAGTCATTTCTATGTTCTATACTGATGTAGAGTCTTTCATTTGAACCTAGAACTATCCTATTCATTTACTCTTGCTAGCCAGATTGTCAAGAGATATGCTGTCTGTCTCCTGAAATGCGATTTCAAGAGGATGCCAAACCTTTCATATATTTTACTTATGTTGCTGTTAGATTTCTGAACGCCAGTCTTCTTGCTTGCATGAAAAGCACATTACCTACAGCTTATTATATCCATCCATACTTAGAATTTATTGGTGAAAGTAGAGTTAGTCATATGAATATTAAAAAATTAGACATGGGAATTTAAAGACACATTTTTTTCTTATAATAAGAATGCCTGATCTGTATAACATGTTCTTTTTTCCTTCTGAAAGTAGTAAGAATGTCTTTGTCTGTTATAAATCTTAATACTATTCATGTATTACAATTTAAAATTTTTATTTACTGTAAGTTTCTTGATTAATGAAATATTCAATTTATTAAGATATAAACTCTACTATGTTATTAGGCAAGAGCCTATAAATGTAATAACAACATAGAAAAACTCATGGAAATGCAAAGACATAATAAAACTGTGGATGTTGTTAATTCAGACAGTTTCTTCCAGTCACACCACCCAGCTTTCCCAATGAAGTATGATATGATAGTTTGGGTTAAATTAGAAATGGAATAAACTTGGAGTTAAATGAATCATCAATCAATACGTACCTTAGCAAGCTGCTTCATGCTTTATTGACTCACAAGCTGTTTATTCCACACTCATTGTACCTAAGTGCAATTATCATTTAATTACACTTTCTCTATGTATCAAATTGTACTTTAGATGTCTTCCCAGACCAAACAATTCTGAGCTCTATATCTACTCATTAACCGTGAGTTGTGTTTAGCCTTTCTTATTCAGCATGCAAGTCTTGATTTCTGCTTGTTCACTAGATGGATCTCACAATAGTACCTCATTAAAGCACATTTACCATGCACTCTCTAATTATAATCATAGTTATTGTTCTCATTTCTTACATCAAGATTGTTCTGAAATATAACTGATGATGTGTGTTAGAGAAAATATAGCATACTCTGAGTCAGAGAGAACTATTGAATTTTATAAATGTAAACCATAAATATATATCTTTTGTTAAACTTATCAAATGTTCTATAACAAGTATATGATAATGAAGTGCACATTGAATATCCCCAATTTTATATTATTTATGTTAAAATGTAATCTTTAATAAACAACAGAGAGATACCAGAATCATTCTAAGTTTTATAATAATGAACAAAAACCATTTCATTTATTTTTCTATATTAAGACTTCAGAAACAAAACTTCATCATACTTTGCATAGAACTCTTTAAATCATCTTTGAGAAATAATGATAATTTACATGTGATGGTTTAGAAAGAGCCCCCTTTTGAAGAAACTGCAAAGTTTAAAGATTAATGCTTAAGTGAAGAATACTTGGCTGGAGAGTATTATAATCAATTTCCTATATCTATGATGAAACCCTGTGACTAAATCCAACTTCAGAAGGATGAGTTTACCTGGCTTTAGTAGAGAATGATGAATCCATCAAGGTGGAAAACTTTGGCAACAAGAGGCAGACATCATAGCAGAAAGAGAAGATGGGGTTTCTGGGAATAATCACATCTGTCACATGCAAGACAAGTGAAAAAAAAATGTCAAGAGAATCATCAATATTTCAAGAGAGAAGAGAACACGTAGGCTGTGCAGTCTAAGAAGTATTCTGCTGTGTCCCAAGGGCCACTGGTCTTTGCCAAGTTAGAGACTGTCTCCATGGGTCTTGCCTCAGAGACCCATTGGACTGGCATTCATATGCTGATCTGAAAAGTAGGCCACAAGGCTCCCAACAACTACTTGTTGGCAAAGAAAGCCATCATGATGAACTCTTTCTTATTTTCCATAACTGTAAAGAAACACTGTGTTTTAATTCCTGAAAGGCTCATTAATTTTCAAAGATTGTAGCCAAATATCAGTTGCTTGTATATCTTTATTATTAAGTTTATTATACAGCATACTTTTATATTTTCTGTCAGTCAGCTTTTGCCAGATGCTTCCCACTTTCCTACTCTACCATGAACATTTTTTTCCTCTCTCTTAAAAACAAATAAAAAGCAAACAATGACAACATATTCTAAAACTAAAGAAAAATGTCATTAAAGAAGATTGAGGCTGATTTGAGTCGGCCAACAACTGCTGAATATGGGATCTGTCCTGCAATGTGGCTGACATACTCTGTCACACCATTGGAGGAACTTGATTTTTCCTTCTCTTAGCAACTCTCATTTGTGAATAAATTCTTGGCGAGGGATAGAACTTTGTGACCAGTGCTCTTATGAAATTACAGAGTTCATAAGTGTGAATGCACATTCAAGATCTGTACAAGTTGTTTATTAACTAGCTTAGAGGAAATCACTAGATTATGAAATAAGCAAGATATGTATTGCTCACATTTTACAAACATATGACAGGGATTCTGTCACTCATATTTCAAACATATTTCATCCATGTTTAAACTACCCAATTGATGGGTTCAGCAAGATTCTAAGATGCAAAATAATAGTTTTATATGATATGTACTTGATTCTAAATGGACTATAAGACAATCAGTTCTAGGAATCGTATTACAAACACTGATGCTATTTTTGTTTTATGATTTTTCTAATGAATTTAAATATTGAATTTATGTCTGTATGTGTGTGTTTGGTAAGTGATTGTAGATATGGTTGTTTTTATTATTTGGCCAGCAAACTGCCTTCTAAATATTTGTCTTTATGTCTATAGATAAATGTAGCCCTCATACAAAGAAACTCCTTTTTTCAACATATGGAGATCATTTCAGGAAACCAAAGCAATAAATATGCAGAATTATGAAGCCCCATCTCAACGGATACATTTACAAAACAACTCCTACACATAAGGCTTAGAAAACACTGCCGAAGAGGTGGCAGAAAACTATTGAGGAACCTTCGGATCAGGGAGTTTGCTGTGAGACTACCTCTCCTAGCAATGTCAGTTACCCATACCCATAAATTCTCAGCCACATGATTGCCTTAGCATGAGCTGCACAAAAACAAGAGTAGACACCTTAGAGTAGATTGAGAGAGGACCATGAGTCCTGTTTTTGTGAGGGTTTCTATTGCTGCGAAGATACACCATGACCATGGCAACTGTTATGAAGGAAGCATGTAATTGAGGGTAGCTTACAGTTTCACAGGTTCAGTCCATTATCACCATAGTGGGAAGCGTGGTGACATGAAGACAAAGAAGGGGAATAAGCAACCATATTCTTCACCGAAGTCTCACAGTTACCGAGAGACCCTTCTCTAGACCACAGACTAACATTCTTCGCCTCTGAAACCTCTTGGGCCAGGCTCCAACAGTACACGCCACCCTGAGCGCTGCTGTCATCCATGCCCCTACAATGTCAACTCTTATCAAGGAAAACATTTAATTCAGGCTATATTACAGTTACAGTTTATCATCATGGTAGGAAGCATTGTGGCACGCAGGCAGACAGGCTGCTGGAGAAGGAGCTGAGGGTTCTATGTCTTGATCTGAGGCAACAGGGAGTGAACTCTTTCACACACTTAAAATAGCTTGAGTAAAGAATACCTCCAAGTGCACACCCACAGTGACACACTTCCTCCAACAAGGCCACACCTACTCAAACAAAGTCATAGCTCCTAAGAGTGTCACCCCCTTTGGGGGACATTTTCTTTCAAAACCACCAAAAATTCTGAAACCCACCTAATGAACTACCAACAAATAAAGAATGTTGACAGGCATAAAGTGGTGGAACATGTTATCAAGAGAAAAACACACTCACTGATTCTCTAGCAGCAAATGGTGAGCCTTGAAAATATTTCACCGAGTAGCATTACACAGACTGAGCGGGATATATATATATATATATATTAATATAATATAATGACAAAGAAAAAGAGATTACGAATTTGAAAGAGAAACAGGAGAGGTTTTGGGAGACTTTGTGGGGAGGAAAAAGAGGGGGAAACAATATAATTTTATTATAATCTAAAACAAAACCACTTTATGTATCCTTATTTACTACCTCAAGGCTGACCATGAAATGAGATATGTATTTTCTACATATATATTTCTGAATGTTACCCAATTAAAGAAGATTTCTTCAAATAAAGCTGCTGCTTCTTGTTTCTTTTATTTTGAAATAAAAAAATTGAATGGTGCTATATCAAATTTATCTATACATACATAAATAAGAGCTGCAAAATATTTTGCTTCCTACTGCATACCCAAGGTATAGGTGATGTTACTGCAAGTAATGTTATCTATAAAATAATTTTTAACTCCATATGAATGCCAATATATAGAAAGCTTTTCTCTCCATTTCAGGTTTTTCCAAAGTTAGAACCTGAAGGTAAATTGTCAGGTTATTTGGTTATTCCAAACTGATATACACTGATGTTGCAAAATATTTCATCACATATGTTGTTTTGGTAATGACAGTGATTTCTTGCAATTTTATATTTCTTGTGATTATATTTTAGATGATTAGTGATGCACATTCTAAAAAGTTCACCTGAGCATAATCATCTTATTCACAGACATATAACTTCTATATTTTTTTCATATGTTGAAAATAGATTTTCCCGATGTAATATATACCTATTACAGTTTCTTCTTCCTCTGTCCTCCCAGTTCCTCCCCACATCCCTTGCTATCCAGATCCCAGATCTACCTTTTCTCTGTCTCTCATTAGAAAAACGAATTCCATGGGAGGCCTGCCCTTTTCTGAAGAGAAACAGAGAAGGAGTGGGGGTGGGCAGGCAGAGAGGTTCTGGGGGGATGGACTGGGAAGAGAGGAGGAAGGGAAACTGCAGCAGAGACATAAATATTAATAATATTATTATTTATAATATATGAAAAATATAACAAATATATATTATAACATAAAATAATATAAAAAAGATAAAACATCAGAATCAGACAGAGAAAATGAACAGATGGAAAAGAGCCCAAGAAAAAGCACAAGAAACAGGTGGAGAGGCAGAGACCCAATTGTGTGCCCACTCAGGAATTCCATTATAACACAAAACTGTAAACTACAATATATGTGCAAAGGAACTGTAAGTGAAAAGGGAAGAACATTCATATTAAATAAAAATAAGAATCAAGATTTAAATAAAAAAAATAAAAGCTCTGACATGATATTATGAGGCAAGGAACCTCCAAAGATTACTTTAAGTTCATTTTCTGTTGGCCATCTGCTCTGGGCATGGGGCCTGTCTTTAAAAGTGTGTTTCTCCAGTGAGACTCACTTGGAGAAAAGTTAATTTTTAGTTGAAGTGAATATCAATTGATGATGGCTTCTGGGTTAGGGATGGGGCCATGTGCCTACTTCTCCTTTCAGCTACAGGACCGTACTAAGTGCAGACCCATGCAGGCCCTGTGCATGCTGCCTCAGTCTCTGTGAATTCCTAAGTACATCTATCCTGTTGATTTGGAGGATCGTGTTTCTTCAGTGTCCTCCAGCATCTCTGGCTCTTACATTCTTTTTCCCCCATTGAGAGGAGGAATTAGATGAAGACATACCATTTATGACTGTATGTTCCAAAGTCTTTTACTCTCTGAAAACTGTCTGCCTGTGGGTTTCTGTATATTTGCCCATCTGCTACAGGAGGAAGCTTCTCTGAGATAGCCGAAGACACTGATCTATGAGTATAGCAGAATGTCACTAAGAATCCTTTTATTACTATGCTATTTTTGTATAATAGTAGTATTTTGTTTTAATCTAGTTCTCTTGGTTATCTAGCCTTACTTTCTTGGTGACCCAAGATGTCTACAGCATTGACTACCATATCTTTTAGGCAGGATAGGGTTACGTATCAAAGATTTTGTACATGGATTGGTGTTTATTTTTCCTCAATTGATATATCATGGAGAGTACCTTCCTTACCAAAGACACCAGCCTGTAGTAATGAAGGCTCTATATAGGCACCGTCATCTTTACTTCTCTGTGTTCAATGAGCTGTGTAGGTACTGTCTTCAGCAATAGGGTCTTGCCTGACAGTTTGTGAAAAGAACCTATAGCCTTTGTAATAGCCTCAGTTGTTCAGGGGATCCAATGGGCCCTTTGTGGCATCAACTCAATTAGATGTAACCAAATTCTGATGCTGGAGGCTTCATTTGGTGACAAAAGGTGTCCTGTTTTGGCTCTGTCTCCTCCGTTATTTGGCTCTATAACTTAGATTGCATCCATACATGTGTATTTTACAAAGCTTCTACTGTATTAGGTTTATATATGACTTTTTCATTCATATAATCCTTAATGTTAATTATTTGTTTCATTACTCCCTCCTTCATACACCTTCTCCTCCTCCTTCCTACATGATCCTCTGGTTCCAGTCCTCTAAATCATTAATCCATAACTTTCTCAAGTATAGTTCAAGCCAATGGGGATAAACATAAATATTTAGAGTTTATCAAAATAACATTAGCATTTCTACCCTAGGAATTCTGACCTCCAGCTATAGACTTCTGGCCAATATTATAGTACACAGCATATAGGCCTCCTATCCAGTCAGAAAGAAAGCTTTAGTTACTTTACAGTTACATTAGTGAACACACCTTCCCAGGAAGGTCAGTGTTATAGCTTATAGAGTTTAGCTCTTAGTAAGATATTTGCTGCATTGATTATCACATTGCCTGCCTTGCACCTGCTTGTGTAAGGAAAAATAGATAGCAGTTAGTTTGATATTGATATTGATTATTTTACATTGTCCAACCAAAGTGTGTATTTTCTTTGGCAATATGGTCATAGCATACAGATATAATTTAGGAGCCATGTAGGTACTGTGCTAACAGATAAGCACTCGAGAAACCAAGAATGTTAAGCACACAGAGTAGTCTCTTCAAAAGAACAGATGAGATATTTATAGCATATTTTGTACCCAGAAGTCTGGGTGTGAAGTAATTATTAGCCTGGTGACTCTATGATTAGGTCGCATGGACTTCCCCAGATACTTACCTTAAGTCTGTTTATCTTAGTAAATCTAAGTACTATCCTCCCCTAGACCCTTACCATAGCATGGTTTACCTTGAGTCTGACTCCTTAGTTAATCTGTAGAACCTGTCTTTATGGAAGATGGCACTTGGACGTTATAAAAGTTTCAATGTGATCAAGTCTTTTTAAAATTTAATTTAAATTTAAATTAAATTACTTATTTACTTTACATCCTAAACACAGTTTTCTCTCCCTCCTGTCCTCCTGTTCCCTTCCCTCCCCTGCCCTCCACTCCCACCCTCAATACACTCCTCCTCTGTTTCTGTCCATAGAGGGGCAAGCCCTTGCATGAACACTTTGCTGGCCATGGTATTTGCAGAAACCCCCAGAATATAGTAAGTAATCAAGGGCAAGTCGTATATCTTCTATTGTTTTGGACACCTCTGGGACCTTCTGACCAATATCTCAGAAGGTGTCCTGGCTACCTTTTTGCCAACTTGACATGAGTCTTCTGAGAGGAGGCTAACATAGTTGAGAAAATGCTTCCACAAGCCTGGCCTGTGGGGAAGCCTGTGGGACACTTTTTTTTTTACTTTTAATTGATGAATAATGGCAGAGGGCTCAGCCCATTGTGGGTGATGCTACCTCAGGGAACATGGTCTTTGGATGAATAAGAAAACAGAGAAAGTGAGGAGGGAGCAAGCCAGTAAGCACCTTCCTTCTTTGATCTCTTTTGCAGTTGCTGCCTCCAGCTTTACACTTTCAATTCCTGCTCTGGCTTCCCTTAGTGACCTGAAATTTGTAATCTGAAATAAATCCTCTCCTCCAAAAGCTGTTGTTGATACTGCATTTATGTGAGTGATAGAGACCCTAACAAATAGAGGAGGAATCCCATGTCTTGCACTATGGTTTTCATCTAATATTTTATGTTTACTGGGAATAGTTTTGCCTATCCATGCATGATTCCTCTGTTTGATCTTTTTTAAACATATTTTGAAGTCAGAACAATAACTAGTGAGTTTCAATATGTAGTTTTCACACATCCTTACTTTTAGTTAAGCTTTTCTTGAAAGAATAAGCTTTAAGAACCATGAAAATAGCATCTGAAGCAAGGTAGCTTTACCTGTGTCTCCTGGAGCAGTTGCCATCCCAAGGCCAAATTTTCTCATCATGCTATGAAAAGCTCTGTGAAATGTGCATGTAGGCTTCATAATTGCATTCTAGAATGATATGCATTGTAGTCCACTACAGTGGGACAGTTTTAGGGTTTCTCTGTCTCCTCTAAAGTCTTAGGAATTACTAATAATTAAAGCTATTATTTCCAAATGAAATGTACTGTTACTACAACACACCTGTGCTATAATTTGTGTTTCACTAAATTAAATTTGGTGTGATATTTAATTCTTCATTGTCCTACTCATCAGTGTAAGACTGATCTGTTTTCTGTGGAGAAATTTTCAACAGTAGCACTTTTTAAAAAGAAGAAATGGAGGAGGTAAACCTCTTTCAACTCTGATATGCATTTACACATCTGTAGAGGGCACATGTAGAATGCACTTCTGTTTTTCGTCTAAAATTAAGCCTAGATTCCACTAACATTCTACTACTATTGAAAGAACCTAAAAATGTCACTCTACAGTATTTACACACACATGCTATTCTATTTATGAAGAGTAAAACCATTTTGTATAGTTCCAAGTAAAATAAAGACTAAGATCTCCCATAGTATGGGTTGTATTTACTTTTTATTTATAGTTTTACATGTAAGAGCTTGTCAGTTCATATTCATCCAAAAATATGGCAAGCACATGTGTAGACATGTTAATATTGAAAGAGAAAGTATCATAGATGCATTTTTTCAGATAACTGGGCAAATTTTGTATGAAAAGTCTTATTGCAGTTATAAAGAATTAGTTACAACATATCCATGTTAAACCTGAAGGAGTTGCTCCATGTAACAAAGCTTGGCCCTTTCACATGACAAAACAATCAGCATTTCAAATAAGGTAGAAGAGATAACTCTATAGGGAAAAACTGCTGTGTGTTCTGCTGTGGGACGTCTTTCTGTATGCTGTGAATATGGGTGGCTCCCATTGGAGAATAAATAAAGCTGCACTGGCCAATGGCAGGGCAGGGTGGAGCCAGGCAGGAAAATCCAAAAGAGTTGGTGAGGGAAGAAAGGCAGAGGGGGAGATGCCAGCCCAACTTGGTCTAAGGAACAACATGTAATGGCACACAGGTAAAGCCATGTAACAGGTGGTAAAACATAGATTAATATAAATGAGTTGAGTTAAGTTATAAGAGCTAGCTAGCAGGAAGCTTGAGTCATAAGCCATACAGTTTGTAATTAATATCAAGCCTTTGAGGGATTATTTTATAAGCAGCTGCAGGACCACGGGGGCCAGGTAGGACCGAAGAAACTATGGCTAAAGTTTTCTAAGTTATGATATTCATTTTTTTTTAGCATCTAAGACCTTTTTGCCACTCCTAACAGTGCGTTGGTATGGTGTATGATGTGTGTTCATTTGTAAAATAGAGGTTCATCCTAATTAATTATGTATAGTCTGAAGTGAAATAATGAGGTCATCAATAATAATTGTAGTTATTAAGCTTCATACTTTATTGTTCTTTTGATCATGTGAATAAATATTTAAATTTCCATGATACACCGAAAATCGGAGTTTCTGCACACTTAATATAAAATACTAATATAAGAAGAGGGAGAATAAATACCTACTTGAAAATTGGTACCAAGATGACAGTATTTTAGGGAAAAAAAAGAGACACAATGAAAGAAGCACTCCTAATGTATTGAGTTATTATACACATGAGTCTGTATAAATATGGCTTCATATCACAGGGGAACTCTGAGAGTCAATGTAAAGGATGTATCTCAGAGTTATTTCACCCAAGGAACACAGTTGCCAGGACATTTAATGCAATACAGACGAGATATCCATTGAGGGATGCTTGGAGGAAGCATTAACTATTCAACATTTTCACTTGGACAGGGTTAGTTTGGAAGCCAAAAAACACTTTAAGAAAAAGTGTCATAGGAAAGTATTTTTGTGTACAATGAAATAGTAAAACCAGAGTTATGGGTAGGTTGCATAAAAAATAAGGCCTGCTTTAGCTTTGATAATGAACTCAAATTAAACAAAAACAATGCATAGTACATATTGCTCTGTTCAAGAGCACATTGGTAGTGTAAATACAAAAGAATATATAGTACATTTTAAGTGGTCCCATGATGTGGATATGATTATAGATTATGGGTGTGTGTGAGAGAGACAAGGCTAGAGACAAAGCTGATACAAAGACAGAGAAAGAGAGAGAATTCACAGAGGGTGCTCACTAACTGAGTGTCTTTTCTAGGAAGGTGTTACAATTTGTCTGGAATACTCATTACAGACTGTTTTGAGTACCTTGTCCTCTCTTTTGGCACTGTTTTGAAGGCTGGGTAGACGTTAGGTGGTTGGATTTACCAGAGAAAGTTGGTTGGAGGAAGCATTTGAAGTTGATATCAAATCCCACTGCTATACCCATGCTCTCTGCTTCCAGTTTTCCACACTGCAAACAAGCTATTATCTCTTCCTTTTGTGCCCATATATTCCTTACCATGAAAACTGAAATCCCTCTAAAATTGTGGCTAAAAAGAAACCTTCCTCGTTCATTTTTGTCAGGTATTTTAATCAGAGCAATGCAAAATTACCTAAAGCTCTGTAATACATTTAAGCAAAGATATGAAAGAACGTTGAATGACTTGATGAAATGGTGCTGATGATGAAGAAAAAAGCTTCATGCAATTTCAAACTAAATGTGTGGATGCTGAAGGGGCATGCATGCTGTAAATTCAAGGAGTACAAAAATAAAACAACGATAATCAACTTTTGCTCTAGGGGTATAGGGGTATATGTAGATTATTAAAGTCTAAGTGCATGAGGAATTAGATAGGGTTGTGACATAAATAACTGTAAAGACT
Organism: Peromyscus maniculatus bairdii; assembly: GCF_049852395.1. Lineage (NCBI taxonomy): Eukaryota > Metazoa > Chordata > Mammalia > Rodentia > Cricetidae > Peromyscus > Peromyscus maniculatus. The sequence continues at coordinate 74,272,681 of NC_134861.1, forward strand.
TTCCATTTTACTCTGAGTAAACTGAGAAACCATTAGGGAATTCTGTGAAAAGAAATGGCATAGAATCTTCAGCGTGAACGATTGAATACTGCCTTGACAACAGACAGCAAAAACAGATTAGGAAGACTTGCAGACTGTTGCAGTGATCTGGATGGATGATAATTGTGTCTTGAAACAGGGTAGGAGATATGGAGTTAGTAGAAAACATTTAGACTCTGAAGGCAGCAGGAAACACTGACACACTGATTGAAGAGTATAAGCAAAGAGAAGTCCAGGAGGACACCGAGTTATTAGGCTTGACAAAACAGAATGATCATGACCTGAGATGGAGATATATGAGCACAGCAAATCTTAAAGGGAAGACAAGGAATTCACTTCTGGACATGATAAACCCCAGTACTGGTTACACATTCATGTCAAAATGTCAAAAGAGATTCATACTATTTCTGAATTCCAGTAGAGTAGTTCATGATCGTAATATTTGATATGGGGAGACAGGAGAATGGATGATATCATCAAGAGAGTCAGTAGGATGAGAAACTAAGGACATCCAATTGATAAAATTGGAAGTCTTCCAAAATTACTGAAGTGAGTCAAAGGAATGAGGGGCCTTTGAGGACCCAGAGGCAGTGACAGGCAAGAAAATAGCAACTGTAGAAGTGTGTATGGGGATAAGAGTTAAATAGATACATTATTTTATAAGTGGAAACAGTTACATTTTTGCCAAATGCTGCTGAAATGTTAAAGAAAATGTCAAGGGGATGTCAATGGGGGGACTGAGAAAAGTGGAGGTCATTGTGAACTCTGACAGAAACCTCTCAGGAGGGGAAGATATCAGCCTAACAGGAGTAGGTTCAGGAAATGATGGGTAGAAATTGGAGGCAAGAATCAAAAAAAGAATTATTTTTCTATTAAAGAGAAAGTCAGGAGCACATACAAAAGAAGTGAGGGCAGACACATACAGGGAAAATCATCAAGTCTTTGTGGCTATGGAATTGTGGTCAACCAGTCATTATACTCATTTCATGAACAAAGTGTAAACATAGCATTGGACTACAGTCTGTATGATTTTCAGTCTTATTCTGTCATATAAGAATCTTCCCACAGAACACAGAGTCTACTTTCAGCTTCACAAATTCACCACCTGGATCTCAGGCAACAACTGAATTTTAAATACCTGCTCTTTTTCTGTTATTTTATATTTCTCTAGATAAGTACCTCACCTCTAATCCTGTCTTTAATTAACACACACACACACACACACACACACACACACACACACATTTTAAGATATATGCCCATATAATTTATCATTTGTAAAATTTAAATATTTCATTAATAATTGCATTCCATTGTTCCAATTTATAGAGTGAATATGTAAGACTTTGTAACATATGCTTCTGTTCCTTTCAGATCAGAAAAAGGAGCACAAAATTCCCTGATATAGACACGTACAATGGCTATAGATTGCCCTCTGGAATGACCTTCAGAATGTGCTGTTAGAGTTCAAGCCTCCTGGTGCAAATATGAGCTGGTCAAATCTTCTCAAGTCACTGTAGACCTCACCCTTCTCTTAGAACACAATTCTCAAAAATCTTGTTAGTAAGCAGTGGGAAAGACATCCTTTAAACTAGCCAAAATTCTAACTCTGAAATCTACTTAGCAAACACTAACAATGCTCTGGTATGTATCCTGCTCTCATCACCCCCTTATCTGTATGTATAAATGTATTCTTTAATGTTACTATTTACATTATGTTTTGGTAAAATATTAATATTTTCATATAGAACTTTCACATTTACTTAATTATAAGAGTCCTTATTTATATTTTTCACCAATAATTTTGTAACCTTATTTCCATTTGATGAAAGCATAGGAAGTGTGTGTACTTACGCCTCTGTTGAGAAGACATTTTATTTATCCAACACCACACTATAGTAGCCTGAATAGATCACATTAGTATTTGATTAAAATTCACTAGATACATTCTGTCTTCTATTTTTTCCCTTTTACCCGCAGAATTTTAGTTTAGGCCAAGATGATATTTTCTACATAAAACCTTAATTAATTAGCTTTCTGGCTTGCTTATGCATTTCATTGTTTATGTGCAATAAATTGCCATTCATACTATTTAAAAAGGCATAGAGAAATTGAAAATTCTAATAACTCTAATAACTCTATTCTTCTCAAACTTTTAGGTTCATTATTTTATACAGCCATAGGTTAACATAATTTATTGTTTCTGAGACCTTAAAAAATGAAATTTAGAAATTCTAAGATCTTATACACTCAAAATAACTCCATATTTAGAATACTTAATGTGTGCATACATGAAATTGAATTTATAAAATGTATTGATTTACGTAATCCTTACAACAAATACATTTGGCTCTTAATATACATGTTCTCATTTCATAAAGGAGAATACCTAGTTCATTCTATTAGGTTAAGTAATGTATTTAAAGCTCTATATATGATCTACATGAGAAACTGAGCTGGTGTGGTGGCACATGCCTATAATTCTAGCTTTTGTTTGGTGGAGTCAGTTAAATTGGGTGTTCAGTATCTTTTTCTGCTACACCGCATGTTTTAGGTCAGCTGGCATACACTGTACCCCGTCTCAAATATATAGAAGTAATATAGATATCAAATGCTTGATCTTATTTCTAAACATGTGTTGTAAAATCTGGTTGTATTGTTGAGTGTTCTTTTATGAATGTATAGATGGTATAGATATAGATGTGGATGTGACTAGAGATATTTAGATCATATTTATGAATTTATAAATAATGAGAGTTTATTGCTTTTGAACAAAAGCTGACCTTCCAAAAGTGAAGCAGTAAAACTAGTATGTTGGTATTTGTGAAACTGTTTATACAAAGACGTATAGAAGGAGAAGGGAATGGTACTATGCTTTCAATTTTAATGTATCTCCATGTTTTTATCTAAATTACAAACCATTTAAGATATTTAACACATGACTCAACATTTCCTTACTGCTACTATGTTTTTTCCTAATTTAAGCAGGAAAATGAGAACCATCTAGCCAAGGAATTAAGGCAACAAGAACAGCTGGGCACCATTACATCTATTCCATAAAAAAATATAATGGGGTCCTCTCCTAAGAAGTTGTTTCCCACCAGTAGGTCAAAGAAATGTAGAGCAGCCAAACTTCAGCAAGTCCTTCATTGTGGCAAAGCATTGACTCATTATGTTTTTATTCTTATGTGATTACTTTCTTTCTGGCTTTTAAAAAATCACAAAATGATTGTTGACTTGAAAGACAGGGGGTAGTGAAGGACAGGGTTACATGAGAGTGTAGTTGGAGAGGACAGAGGAAGACGGTAAATTCAGGATCTCTCTCAGACAGCAGCTCACAGCCAAGGTTTCATTCAAGTCTAGGGGAAGTATGCCATTTAGACTAAATTTTCATGTTTCTATGAAAGTACTACTATTCTCAACCTAACATGGATATGGCAATGTACATGCACTGGCCATATCCTAAGTCTTTCCTAGAATATTTACCACAATATTTTGTTTTTTTTTTTTGTATGTGTGTGTTTGGTTTTAATTTGTTTACAATTTAGCTACACTGATTCTGGATTTCTCTTGCTCTATTTTTTTTATTGTCAACCTAATGATTGATATAACTATAGACAATTGCATCTTAATCAGTTTTGGGGATAAAACTATATCTCCTTATACTATGCAGCTTTTTTTCTCCATTGAAATAATATTCTTGTCAATAACCTTATTTCCATAGGGACTCAAAACAATGAGTAAGCCATTATTATTTTTTTTGTTAGATTGTTGAAGCAAAATAAGTCTTAATCTTTCTCTGTTTCCCAAAGCAATATACCTTGGCAGAAGTATAGTGTACAATGAATAAACTGTCTCTTTCTAAAATACAATTTGTTGGGTTTTGATAAACATATGTGCTAAAAACATCATCATGATGAAGATAAGAGAAATTCATCACTGCCAGAGATAGAGAGATGGCTCAATGGTTAAACCCACTGGTTGCTGGTTCAAAGGAATATGTTTCTTTCTTAGCACCAAATGGTGGCTCAAAACTATCAATCATTACAGTCTAGGAAACCTGATACCCTCCTCTTGCCTCCTTGGGTTATGTGTGCACATTGTATACATACATGCAGGCAATGGACCCATATGTATCAAATAAATAAATAGATAGATGGATAGATAGATAGATAAATGTTTTAAAAAGAAATTCATCACCACAATGTTTTTCTGCATCATTTTGTCTATATAATTTCCCTGCTATCCCTTATATATAGATAGGTAATAGTATGTTTTATTATGAGTGCACATTACTATTTATTATACATTTATGGACATGGAATTTCATCATAAATCTGTATAAATATGTTGTCTTGCATTTATTTTAATTGTCAGTTCATATTTTATTTTATCACTAGGTGAAAATATTCGTCTCTGGTCCTCTTCATGGATATATTGATAATTTCTATTTTTCAACTTTGCCAAGATTGTTTTAAATGTTTCCATAGAAATAACTTGATGCCATGGCTAGGTGCTGAAGTGTCCAGTAGAGGTTCATCTTAGAGACTCAGTGCTGAGCCTGGCACTATCATAGTGATAGAGTTTTTAAGGGGTGTGGCTTAGTGAGAGGAGTTTAGGGAACTGAAAAAGTGCACTTGAGGAGAGTCTGAACCCTGTATCTTTTCTCATTTTTTCTATGGCTTCTTGATCTTGCAGTAATCAGACTTTCTCTCTTTCAAGTGTTACCATAATGATGTTTTATCAAAGGCCTAAAGCAATGGATTGAAATCATCAAAAGTGTAAACTCTATAAAAGAATTTATATTTAAAAATTGGACATCCCAGGTATTTGATCTAATGTTTGTAGCAGGAATCTTAAAAGTTCTTATTAATAAAATCAAACCTGAGGCGAGTTATTGGGGTCCATTCTGGTAGATCATAGAGACAGAACAAGCCACAGCTATCTCACCTCGCCGGATCCTCAGCTGGTCTTGTCTCCTCAGACTGGAGGCCTCTGAGTCCTCATCTGGAATGGGTCTCAGCTGAATTACTGCTCAAAAGCCTGAATGCTTAACCAGCCAAAATCTTCTAGTTTCTGGTCCTCACGACTTATATATCTTTCTGCTTTCTACCACCACTCCCTGGGATTAAAGGCTGGCTTTCTGGGATTAAAGGCGTGTGTCACCATGCTTGGCTATTTCCAATGTGGCCTTGAACTCACAGAGATCCAGAGGGATTTCTATCTCTGGAATGCTAGGATTAAAGGTGTGAGTGCCACCATTTTCTAGCCTTTGTATCTAGTGGCTGTCTGTTCTCTGACCCCAGATAAATTTATTAGAGTACACAATATTTTGGGGAACACAATACCACCACAAATGTTGAATGATTATTAGCAGTATAAATTTACTTTTTAATTTTATGTTTTAGAATCTGGAATTGAATAGTAGTTTCTTTGTCCATTCCTATGGGCATTATGTTTATAAACAATAATTAGTTTCCATCCATTACTGCTACTTGTTTTCTGAAATAATATATCTATATGAACGGATTGACAAATGCAGCCATACCAGTTATGATGTGTTATTAGCAATTTTTTCAACCCAGTCTCAGGGCTGTGAGTTTATTATACACAATTGAGCTCCAAACTACCAAAAACTTTTTGAAAAATTTTACTACTTTTAAATTTGAATGTCTCTGTATGTCAAGTTTCAGAGCAAAGAAATATGCCAACAGAAGTCATATTTTAAAATAACAAATTATACCTAGGCAGTGGTGGGTCACACCTTTAATCCCAGCACTTGGGAGGCAGAGCCAGGCAGATCTCTGTGAGTTCAAGGCCAACCTGGGCTACCAGATGAGTTCCAGGAAAGGCGCAAAGCTACACAGAGAGACCCTGCCTTGAAAAACCAAAAAAAAATTATAATATGAAATTTTTATAATAAATCTAATATTAATTTAAAATTAAAATTATAAAAAACAATATACTTTCAAATAAATATTGAACACTTGACACTCCATAGAGTTTTAAGAAAATATTTCCTGATTTGACTATAAATTCTCATTTCTTCCTTTTTAATTTTAATTTTGTGATATCATCTCTTAGAGATCAGAAAAAGAATTCTCACTTTTCTCAGCATAGTACATGCTTTTTAAATTATCGAAAAGTTGGACATATGCAACATAATATTTCATACATAACTATGATTAAAGAATGTGGCAAATCAGCAATTATATTTTAGGCTGAATATGGCCCCTGTTTTGATTGTTCAATGTAAACAAAATCATATGTTTATAGTTTCAATTGCAGTAATTAAAAAAAATATCCGACATATGTATTTCCTTTTTAAGGTGCTTTTTTAAAATACAAATTAAACACGTAGATCTACGTTTATGGCAGTTTCATGCATCTATCTCATTTATTTTACTACTTTTTAATCTCTCCTTCTCTCATTCACTCCACTCTCTTTCTTACCGAAATCTTTTCTCTTCCCAATAAGTCTTGCTCCTATTTTCAACTCTTCTTCTTCTGGGTCATCATGGAGTTTAGTTAGAATTAGCAACTTTTCATTGGCTACCTAACTGAATAAAATGAGGCAGCCTCCCCAAGCATCATTTACTTGTTAAAGGACATTCAGGGAGAGACAGTGTGAAATTCTCAAAGCCTAGAGGTGGTGATATGGATGTGCCATTTTTTTTTTTGAATTTCAAGAACTTTGTCACTACTTACACTTGACAATTTGATTGGTTATTTTTTATGCTATATGCTACTTTGTAACATCATAGACAGCAACTTTGCTCCTCCATCAATATCTTTCTGACACCATGTCCTTTCAGTTCTATCTCTAGTTAAGTATAATAGTACTTGAATAATAGTCATAAATAGTTTTAGGAGTTTCATAAAGGGCTGCTCTGCTCTAACATGGATATCAGTGATTAGTTGCCAATTGTGAGTTACAATCTCATAATCCATTTAACTCAAACATAATGTATGTCCTACTTAATTTTCCTGTTGTTGGTTGTTTTTGCTCTTCAATCTTTTTGGGGGGCCTGCCAACCAGCCCAAATAAATCACACATGGAGGGTTATTCTTAACTATAAATGCCTGGCCTAAGCTTGACTTGTCTCTTGCCAGCTTTTCTTAACTTTAAATTTTGTCATCTACCTTTTGCCTCTGGGCCTTTTCTTTTTGTTATTTCTGTATATCTAACTTCCACTCTTACTCTGTGGCTGGCTGTGTGGCCCAGTGGCTGGCCCCTAGTATCCTCCTATCCTTGCTCTATTGTTCCTTCTTTTCCACCCAGGTTTCTCCTATTTATTCTCTCTGCTTGTAAGCTCTGCCCACCCTTCCTCCTGTCTTGCTATTGGCCAGTCAGCTCTTTATTTAGACCATTAGGTCTTTTAGACAGGGGAAAGTATCACAGGTTCACAGAGTCATACAAATACAACATTAACAAAAGTAGCACACCTTAAAATAATATCCTACAACATTTTCACTTAACCAAACATTAACAATGGTCAGAGCAATCATTATTTTATTTTTTTAATTTATTTTACGTGTTTCTCAGATTTTGTATCTTTATCCCATTCATTCCTTACCCTATCCACCCTCATGTGGAAGCTGAGGTGTGGCCACACAAGTCATGCTTTCTTCCCCTTTTTCCATACATCTCTACTTGCAAGTTTTCATTGCAAAGAGTCATTGGTCTGATAACAAGCTTCTAGTTTCCACTGCAATTCAGTTCTGGGCCCCCAATAAGATTCTTCTTGGAAATCTTGCTGCCACCCTGTGTTGTAGAGATCTTGCCACTTTGGGTCTGCGAGTCAGGTCCCTTCAAGTGCTCCGCAGGTCATGGATGGGGTGGATACTGGGGCAGGCCAAGTCATAACTTTGGGTCTGGGCCTGGGCAGCTGTATGGTTGGCCCACCAGAAGGGAAATGGGAACAGCTCTCCCATGGTCACAATATCAGGGCTGGCTCACCTCTACCTGCACTGATAGGGTTGGTTCTATTCTGTGGCCCTGGTGAGGGGTAGGGCCTGCTCTCTTGAGTATTGCAGGTAGTGGGGGCCAGGATGGGTCTTCCAATTTTATGACCGCAGGGGCAGCTCTCCCTCCTGCCTCAAATGTGGATGAGTGGGAGGGTGAGAGGAGAGCAATTCTTCCTCACCCATGTCACCACAAGGCAGATAGGCAATGGGAACATCTCTCCTCTGGTCACCATTTCAGGACTGGCTCTTCCATTCCTGCGCTAACAGCGTTGGATCAATTCTGCCAGCCTGGTGAGGTGCAGCACGTGCTCTCCCTGGATTTGCAGCTAGTGGTGGTCAGGGATGGCTCTACCACACTTAGGACCACAGGGTCAGCTCTCACACCCACTGGCATTGATGGGCAGGGGGGACAACTCTCCTCTGTCTATGATGCTACAAGGCAGCTTTCCCACCTGCCCCAGTGAGCCAGCCCTGAAGTTATGAGCATGGGAGAGTGGCCCCAATTTCTCAGATGTCTTGTGGTGGCATGGGTGGAGGAAAGATGTCCTCCCCCTTGCCCATCAGTGCCTGGGACAGGTGGAAGAGCTGGCCTTATGGTCATAAGAGGGGGAGTGTAGCGAGTTTTCCTGCCTTTCCCACAGTCAGGACAAATCTTTGTCACCCGCCAGTCTCACAGCCGCTCAGACCTAACCAAGTAAACACAGAGACTTATATTGCTTACAAACTGCATGGCCGTGGCAGGCTTCTTGCTAACTGTTCTTATAGCTTAAATTAATCCATTTCCACAAATCTACACCCTGCCATGTGGCTCGTGGCTTACCGGCATCTTCACATGCTGCTTGTCAGGGTGGGGGCTAGCAGTGACTCCTTCTGCCTTCCTGTTCTTTTACTTCTCCTCTCTGTTAGTCCCGCCTATACCTCCTGCCTAGCCACGGCCAATCAGGTTTCATTTATTGACCAATCATAGCAACTTGACATACAGACCATCCCACAGCACATCCAAGTGCAGACCATCTCAGACACCAGCACTCAGGCCCGTGGTCCTAATCATCCTCTATGCAGACCTGCTGGGTAAAGCCATGAGGAACCCAAGAACGGGCTCCCACAGGACATACAGAACATCCCACAGCAGGGGAGAGCTACCTCTGACCCCCACCAGCTGCAACACTTTGAGAAGCAGACCCTGCCTGTTGGCAGGGAAGCACAACAGAGCCAACCCTGTTAGCGCAGATCTGGGTGAACCAGACCTCGAAGTTGCCTCCATTTCTCATCTGTCTTGTGGCACTATGGGCAAGGGAAAGAAGCCCTCCCAACTGCCCATCAACTCCTGGGGCAGGTCAGAGCAATTCTTATTCCAGTTCTAGCAGGAGAGAAACAACGGACACATACAGGACAGGAAGCTGAAGTAAACAGAGACACTCCATCACTAGTACATTACTTCATCGTGTATTATGTTTCAATATTTGGATTTGTGTATATGTATTAGCCATATTAGATTCTTTTCTAAAGCTTTGGGGTGGGTCATGAATCAGTGAGAAACGTGACATTTAGGTGGGATTGAAATTTTATTAAAGCAGTTGTTCTCCACCTGTGGGACCTGACCCCTTTGAGAGTCACATATCAGACGACCTTTACAGATATTTATATTATTATTCATAACAGTAGCAAAGTTACATTTATGAAGAAGCAGTGAAGTAATTTTATGGCCGAGGGTCACAACAGTGTGAGGAACTACATTAAAGGGTCTCAGCATTAGGAAGGTTGAGAATCACAGTATTAAAATGTTCCTCAAGTCCATTTTTCTAATTTTGATTTTTTATGTCAGGCATTATTTTTTTTTTTTTAATTTACATCCCGGCTGCAGTTTCCACTCCCTCCCCTCCTCTCAGTCCCCCCCTCCACACACACACAAACTTTGTTCCCATCCCTTAATCCACACATCCTCTGTTTTTGTTCAGGTAAGGGCAGGTCTCCCATGGATATCAACAAAACATGGCATATCAAGTGTCAATAATACTAAGCACCTCCTCATGTATTAAGGCTGGGCAAAGAGTTCCAGTATAAGAGGTAGGGTCCCAAAAGCCCATTGAAGGGTCAGAGATAGCCACTGCTCCCATTGTTAGGAGTTTCCCAAGCTACACAACTGTAACATATATGCAGAATGCCTATAGGTCAGTCCCATGCAGGCGCTCTGGCTGTTAGATCAGTCTCTGTGAGGCTCTATGAGGTTAGGATAGTTGACTCGGTGGGTTTTCTTGTGGTATCCTTGACCCCTCTGGCTCCTACAATCCTTTTTCCCATTCTTCTTCAGGATTCCCTGAGCTCTGCCTAATGTTTGACTGTGAATCTGCATCTGTTTCCATCCGTTACAGGATGAAGCCTTTCTACATATCATAAGTTTATGCATACTTAATTTAATGACATGTTTATTTGTATGTTAAAAACATGTGTGCATGCACTAAGCTATGCAATAATCAATGTAAACTATATCACAAAATGGAATTAAATAATCCCCGAATTCAGTGTGTTTGACAATGAAAAGGGTTATTTTGTGTGAGCTATCAGAGTTATGTATGTATTTGTTCATTTATTTTTTTAGTCTGTTTTCCTAAAGGACCTAGGCAATGAAACTACCTCTCCCCTTGTGCTCCCACAGTAATGCTAGCAGGAGAGAGAACACCCTGTATTTTAGAAACACTGAGAATTGCATGTTTCAGTCTGAAATAGCATGGTATTTCTGATGCTTCTTCAATAGCTAGTGTTAGCAAAGTCAAATTCAAGAGGCTCAGCAGGCTCAGTCTTCTACATGTGCAGAAGGAGAGTGGGGGAGTGGTTATGAATGAGTGGCTCCAGAGGACCCCGCAAAGTCTAAAAGATATTTCAGGCTTATGAGATCAAAACCGATCACCAGGTAATATGACAGTCATACTTGTTATTCCTTACTCTAGTTTCGTCAGAATGACTGATGAATTACATTTTAAATTTAAAATGATCAAAACTGAAGCTCTTCAAAAATTTTATTCACTGAATTCTTCATTAAGATTGTGACATAGCCTAACTTTTAAGGCAAAATTTCTACAGTGATTTTGACTGAAATACTATATGTAATGAATTATGACGAATGCAAGCATGCATAGAGCTTTTCTTCAGATGTTAAGCACCTGGTATGTCTCATCAGGTCCCTGGTTAAAAGCTGATATGGTGAATCCTACATGACTTAGAATTCTGAGCTTTATCTGTTAATGTATGTTTTGTCTTAAGTTTCCCCTATCAGAAAACTTGGCCAAATACGTAATTACTAAATTTCTTCTAATATATCTGCAACCTGCTTTCTTTTATTGACATAATAGTGAAAATATTGGAAGAAATTTCATTTCCAATATTTTTTCACTTCCCATGAGCAATTGGTTTGATGGAATTTTTGTTATTTGATTTATGTAGTTCTTGAAACTTAATCTGTTCTGCGTGTACAAAGAGGAATCAAATGTCACCAGTACCCTCAAGAACATTGTAAATAACACTTAGAAAAGATCATTAAATAGGGGAAACAAGAAGGAAATATGCCATGGTCTCCTATTCTTTGTTCTCCCTCTCTGTTCTTGATCCAGCTGGGATCTCCCGCGCTCTCTTTCCCTCGACCCTCGCCCTTCATTGCTCCCATGCATGTTCAGGTTGTTCATGTAGATCTCAGTCATTTCTCCATCATTGGGCGATCCTCGTGTCTTTCTTGGGGTCCTGTTTTCCAGGTAGCCTCACTGGTGATGTGAGTAGCAGTCCAGTCATCTGAGACCATGGTAAATGAAGACCACATGAGAAAAGGAAGAAACAAAGTGCTAAAGAGGCCCACAGAAATCCACAAAGATATCCCCACAAAAGACTGCTGGCAATGGCCGAGAGACAGCCGGGACTGACCTACTCTGGTGATGGGATGGCCAAAAACCCTAATAGTTGTGCCAGAAACCCCATCCAAGGACTGAGGAATCTGGATTCAGACATCCACGGCTAGGCCCTGGGTTGAGCGCCGGGAGTCTAATTAGCGAGAAAAAGGAGGGTTTATATGAGCGAGAATTGTTGAAACCAAGGTTGGATAAAGCACAGGGACAAACAGCCAAACGAATGGAAACACATGAACTATGAACCAAAGACTGAGGGGCCCCCAACTGGATCAGGCCCTCTGAATAGATGAGACAGTTGATTGGCTTGATCTGTTTGGTAGGCATCTAGGCAGTGGTACCAGGTCCTGGGCTCATTGCATGAGTTAGCTGTTTGAAGCCTGGGACTTATGTAGGGACGCTTGGCTCAATCTGGGAGGAGGGGACTGGATCTGCCTGGACTGAGTCTACCAGGTGGATCTCAATCCTCAGGGGAGGCCTTGCTCTGGAGGAGGTGGAAATGAGGGGTGGGCTTGGGGGAAGGGGAGGGGGGCAGGAAGGGGGGGCACGAAGGGGGAATCCGTGTCTGTTATGTAGAACTGAATAGTATTGTAAAATAAAAAAAAAAAAAGGAAGGAAATACATTTTGGATTCATTGCTGTGGGATGTTCTGTATGTCCTGTGGGAGCCCTTCTTGGATTCTTTGTGGCATTACCCAGCAGGTCCGCATAGAGGATGATTAGGACCATGGGCCTGAGTGCAGGTGTCTGAGATGGTCTGCACTTGGCTGTGCTGGGGGATGGTCTGTATGTCAAGTTGTTCTGATTGATCAATAAATAAAACCTGATCGGCTGTGGCTAGGCAGGAAGGATAGGCGGGACTAACAGAGAGGAGAAATAAAAGGACAGGAAGGCAGAAGGACTGACTGCAGCATGTGAAGACGCCAGTAAGCCACGAGCCGCGTGGCAAGGTATATATTTATGGAAATGGACTAATTTAAGCTATAAGAACAGTTAGTAAGAAGCCTGCCATGGCCATACAGTTTGTAAGCAATATAAGTCTCTGTGTTTACTTGGTTGGGTCTGAGCGGCTGTGGGACTGGCGGTTGACAGAGATTTGTCCTGACTGTGGGCAAGGCAGGAAAACTCTAGCAACAATTCATTTTTATTTCTGTGATAAATATCTTGACCAAAAACAATCACAAGGATGAAAGTATATTTTTGCACACATTTTCAGGTTACAGTCCATTATTACAGGAAAGTTATAGAAAGATGTGTTTCAGACAGACAGTCACATCATGTTTAGTCAAGAGCAAAGAGTGAAAGAATACAAATAGGCTCACTCTATTGCTTACATTCTTTTTGAGTCGTTAACTATTATAAAGTTTAGTATCACTTACGGAGCAAATGAGGACGAATGTTTCTATCTCAATTAACTTAATACAAATTAGCACAGACATGCATACAGGATGAGCCAATAGAGACAACTTCTCATTGGGATTCTCTCGCCTAGTGATTCTAGGTTACATCAAGTTGAAAATTAAACCTAACCATCACAGAAGCCATGTCTTAAAAAAATTAATATTTAGTAGCAGGTAGTCTATTATTTAATTCAGAAAATTAATTTATAATTCTTTGAAGAAAAATGTACATTAGTAAACATGTTAACATTCACTGCACAGTTATCTGAACACAGAAACTGAATATCTTTAAAACAGATTTAAATTGAAGGCTTATTAGGAATATATATTTATCTAAAACATGAATTAGTGGTGTTTAATGTACATATTATTCAGAGACTTATTGGTGTAAATATTAAGGCAACTCAATGTAGTTAAAAAGGTTTATTTTTTGGGGTAATTTACAAGTAAAGGGATAAGTTACAGGGTCCAGGAGAGGTGAGGTACAGTCCAGCGGTGTCCTCTGGAGAACTCTACTCAGTCTACCTCCAGTGTCCAGGATCCAGGAAACAAGAGAGTCAGCACATCAGGATCTCAGGTCTTAAGGGCACCTGCCTTGGCCCTGCCTCGTAGGCTTGACAGCTACTGGAAGCCTCAATGGAGGTAGTACCTCCAAGTCAAAGGTGGAACAGCTTTCTACAAGTGAAATATGTTATAAGCCAATAAATGTATAAAATATGCTCAATATCACTTCTTACAAGAGAAATGAAAATAGAATCCATATGGAGATAATTACCTGAAATACAATAGGATGACTACACACACACACACACACACACACACACACACACACACACATACATCTTTGTCAATTTGTAAAACAATTGGAAATGTCTCACAATACATCCAAAGAAAAAAATAATCAATCATTTCTTACAAAATAAACGGTAGAAATTATGGTTAAACAATTTCAATTCTATTTATACACTTCAAAGATATGAAGGCTGAAATCTGAATGCTCATGTTTGTAGATGTGTTCATCAAAACTGTTACAATTTGACAGTATCCCACTTGTCCATTGGCAAATAAATGGATAAAGACAACATGGTAAAGATTTACCCAGAACATTCTTCAGTTTTAAAATACAAGGTATTCAGAAGAATGTTGTAACACAGTTGAATTTGGAATTAAATTATTAAATTGACATTAAATTATTCAAAAGCAACGGTGTTGTGTGTTTTCATTCATGAAAGGCATATATTCACATCCATAGACACAAAGAAGAAAGGTAATTGTCAAAGACTGAGTGGAGGGTTGAACGAGGAAATATTACTTAATAGTGAGAGAGCTTCAGTCTTAGAATGCAAAGACAGTTCTACAGATAAATTGCTGTGATAGGCGTCCAGTTAGGGGATATATGGTGTCAAAGTTTATATTACTTTTTAATTATAATATTTTAAGAAGATAAATATATAGTAATGCTGGAGTTCCTAGCAGTGAGCATGCACAAAATCTTAAGTCTCTGCATTTCCATTTTTTATAAAATGAATAAACTGAAGTTGTCTGTATGCCATGGTTATTGTAAGGTCATATTGAAATAATATGTGTAATATATTTGGCATACCACCTAAAAAGGGATGATATACCCAATAGCTGCTGTACAACATAATTCTTTGTGCCAGATGAGTTATTTTGGGGAAGGAACTAGCACTAAAGTTTTAAAAAATAAGTAGTTATTTACCATATAGATACATTTTATTGTTTATCAACTGAATAATTAAGTAGAATACTTGAAGCATCAGGATATATATAGTCAATAATGAATACTGACATATTTATTGAGATATTTATTATGAATTACTTAAGATTGCTTCAAGCACTTGCCTTATTTATCACAAGTGATGTGAAATAATGTGTGAAAATTGGAACTCAGTTATATAGCGCTTGCTCACTTAAAACTTTTAATCTGTTAGAAACAGCAGTGAACAGCAAAGAAAGATTATCTTTATAGATTTCCAGCCTTGAACATCTTGATGCAGCCTGAATAAAAGGGGTTACTTAGGACTCAGGGGTCATGGCTAAATGACACTTCCTAATCAGCTCTAGACAACGTTTTTGTTCAAGTGGAAAGAATTCTTTAGCTTTCAGGAAATTAGAAAATGCTATAACATAGGTTGCAGTGGCTACACACCTGTACTCTGCAGGAAGCTGCAAGCACTTATTCTATACTCCTGGGTCTTCTGCTTCAATTCTCCAAGTCTCCCAATGATGACAAGAAGAACTCATTTCTAGAAAGGAAAAACAGGTGTAAAACATTTAAAATATTTCATAAGACAAAGTATGTCTGTTTTGATTATGTTGACAAGTATGATTCATATGAGTTTATCATCTTAAGCAATGGCTGGACACAGACAATTTAACATTGCTGGGACTGGGATCAGGCTGTTGAAACTAAGACATGTACTAAAGTACAAATATCCAACTGAGATGCACTGTAGCAGTACAATCTAGCTGGTACCATGATTTTCAGTGGATTTGTAAGTACATGATGAGTACATTCAATCAAGCATCTCAAAAATGTAAGTTTTGTGTTAATTTGAAGTTCCAAAGGTACAAACTAACTGAAAGACTTTTAAATATGGAATGTCAGAGCTGATATCCAGCAGCTCTGATAGAAGGAATGAGAAAATAAAATTACATGAAGCCCTTGCCCTCAATACGACATCAGGTAAAGGACTCCAGCTTTTACTCAAGCTGGAGACATTACATCTTTATTTCAGTTTGTGTACCCCAGCATCAGGACACAAGAGACAACAACACACTCCAAATAATCCTCTTGTAAGTGGGCCATGAATGCCATAGTGAATAAGTTCAAGATCTGTACTTATTCTTCATTACACAGTAAAGCTGTGTTTTGGCAGAGCTGGGAAGATGATCTCTGAGTTAAGAGCAAGTACTGCTCTTAGAACCAGAGTTCAGTTTCCAGCACCCATGCAGGTTGCCTGTTATTACAGCTCCAGATGATTCGATATCCCTGACTTCCACGGGCATCTCTACTTACATGCACATATCATTCCCCAGTTTCTCCTCTCTGTCTCTGTCTCTCTGTCTCTCTGTCTCTCTTTCTCTCTGTCTCTCTGTCTCTCTCTCTGTCTCTCTGTCTCTCTCTCTCTGTCTCTCTCTCTCTCTCACTCACACACACACACACACACACACACACACACACACACACACTGCTAAAACTAACCTTTTGATGTAAAAATCTGCCTTTTTTGTTAATGTTATCTAATTTCCTATGGTTGCTTAATTACACAACACAGAATATTGAGGATATCTCAAATAATGAGTAATTA
Source organism: Peromyscus maniculatus bairdii (assembly GCF_049852395.1). Taxonomy (NCBI): domain Eukaryota; kingdom Metazoa; phylum Chordata; class Mammalia; order Rodentia; family Cricetidae; genus Peromyscus; species Peromyscus maniculatus. The sequence continues at coordinate 74,289,312 of NC_134861.1, forward strand.
AATAAAGTATAACTTCACTACTAATCAATCTAGATTTGAATTAAGAATAATAGAATATTTGAAAAGAGTAATGAGAAAAACAGTATTTGAGATATACTTCCCATGTTTTACCCAAGTAGACAGCTGCCTGAAACTAAGTCTAGGGTCTTGGTTTACGGAGAGGGATTCATCTAGGGACTTCATGAAAAGAAACATACTTGAAAGTATTTGTTGTGCTAGAGTTTTCCTGAAAAATGTGAACAAATGTTTACTCATCCAGATAGCCCACAGGCGACAGATCAAAGAAATGATTTGACTGAGCTCCATCTTGGGTTATCAAAGACTTTGTTAATTTACTTACTTTAATATGGGTGAGACGGTTCCTACAAGGGCAGGTGTAGCTCAGAGGCAGAACAGTCTAGACTGGCATGTGTGATAGGGGAGGACCCAAGAAACGTGCAACATGGGTGATCTCTGCATGGTTTCGGGGCAGATCCTCTGGTAGGACTCTCAAGCCCCGAAAGTTGTTTGCTTCCTCTTGGGACAAAGCCCCACAAATTGTGTTAGTTTCAGGTACTTCTTCACTCTTGTGAGCCTCAATCTTTCTAGGAGGGATTGTTTCAAAATGGAGAAAAAAGCTAAAATATACCAGTTATACTTGTTTGTGTTAAGTGTATAACCAGCTGAATCATGATTTGTTTTATTAGATATCTCTTTAATGAATCTTTTAATAACTAAGCTTCAAAGTTCAATGATACAAATTAGAGGAGTTTATATTAACTACTTTAGAGCACTTTTATATATTAAATTTTCTGTATTATATTTATCTATATTAAATTGATAAACTTCATGTTCAAAGAAGCCTAGTAGATTTTTTTTTTACCTCATAGGCTTCAAGTTCTAAAGATAAAAATGGCTCTTGGGAATTCAAAACAAGTTCTAAAGTAAGTTAACCCCAGGATTGTGTTTGGAGCTGAAATGTGATATGAAATAGGTTGAGCTGGAAATTAAATGTGTGGCTCAAGGCATGCCTTGGCAAATGCCAGTTTTTTCCTTCCTTAATATATTCCATTTGTTTATAAAACTAGAATTAATATGACTTTAAATATTTATGGTACTGTACTAAGTTCTTATCAAGCAGATATAGATACTGAATGTTAGAAATTAATTAGTAAGGCTATAGAAAGTATAATTCTAATTTAAAATGAAACTTTGGGAGGTTAAGCTCACACTTGTGAGACTTCTCAGGGTTGCCTGTGACAAACAGGTGTGGTATAATTTACCATGTTTTTATATTTGTATGCTTATGGTTGAACGTCTTATGGCACAGCTTTAATTTCAACATTTTGAAGGCAGAAGCATACAGATTGTGTTATTTTGGAAAAGAATGGCGTCGTGGTATCATATATTTGAATGCTTAGTCACCAAAGAATGGCGGTACTTGAGAATGATAAGGAGGTATGGCCTTGTTGGAGTAGGCATGGCCAATTAGAGGAAATGTGTCACTGGGGGTGAGATTTGAGGACTCAAAACACCAAGCCAGGCCCAGGGAACCTGTCTTCTTGCTGTCCATGGATTTGGATGTTGAACTCTCAGCTACTTCTCTAGCACCATGTCTACCTGTATTCTGTCATTAATCCCTGCCATGATGACAATGGATTAAATATCTGAAACTGTAAGTAAGGCCCAAAGAAATGTTTGAATTTATAAGAGTTGCCATGTTCAAGGTGTCTCTTTACAGCAATATAAAACTTTATGAGTTTGAGGTCAATCTTTTTTAAATATAAAGTTCAAAGCCAACAGTAGCTATATTATTAGAATCTGTCTAAATATAAGTTGAATATTTAGTTCTGGCTTTAATGATTTGCTTATTCATCTTAAAAATATGTTAACATACCTTTTAGAGTCCAATACATCAAATTTGATCAATTTTGTATATTTAAAAATAAAGTAATATTTGCAAACTGAGAAAAGGAAGAAACAAAGTGCTAAAGAGGCCCATAGAAATCCACAAAGATACCCCCACAAAAGACTGCTGGCAATGGTCACGAGACAGCCAGACCTGACCTACTCTGGTGATGGGATGGCCAAACACCCTAATAGTCGTTCCAGAAACCCCATCCAACGACTGAGGCATCTGGATGCAGAGATCCACAGCTAGGCCCTGGGTGGAGCCCCGGGAGTCTAATTAGTGAGGAAGAGGAGGGTTTATATGAGCGAGAATTGTTGAGACCAAGGTTGGATAGAGCACAGGGACAAATAGCCAAACGAATGGAAACACATGAACTATGAACCAAAGACTGAGGGGCCCCCAGCTGGATCAGGCCCTCTGAATAGGTGAGACAGTTGATTGGCTTGATCTGTTTGGGAGGCATCTAGGCAGTGGTACTGGGCCCTGTGCTCATTGCTTGAGTTAGCTGTTTGAAACCTGGAGCTTATGCAGGGACGCTTGGCTCAATCTGGGAGGAGGGGACTGGACCTGCCTGGACTGAGTCTACCAGGTTGATCTCAGTCCTTGGGGGAGGCTTTGCTCTGGAGGAGGTGGGAACTGGGGTGGGCTGGGGGGAAGGGGAGAGGGGCAGGAGGGGGGAGAACAAGGGAGTCTGTGGCTGTTATGTAGAACTGAATATTATTGTAAAATAAAATAAAATAAAATAAAAAATAAATTGTTAATAGAAGTAAAATTTATTATTTTTAGAATAATGATTTAATGATAATAAATATATGGTTGTTAATATAAATATTAATATAGTTATTGCTACTAAACAATAAATTAAACTCATCATTTTTAGAATACTATTTCTTCTTCACCTTCTGATCATTTTTCAAAACAATAGCAATCATAGATTCAATTCATAAATACTACAAATAGTTAAGCTTTTTCACACTGTGTATGCATTATGCTTATACTGTACTGTATAATCACAAGTCATTTGCATTGTCACTGGGGCTTCATCACCAATTGTCATACCCTAACACGTTTGTACTCCTATTTAACTCATGTAGTCTCCTAGCCATATCTTAGCTTATGTTTCGTCCATTTCATATTAATTTGGGAAAAAATTCAGGGAAATAGATTTAGACATAACTCCTTTGAAATTATGCATGACTTTGCATGTTTCTACACATATAAAAACATCTCATTTTTAGATTTTTTGATCAATATATTATTGTTTAAATTTAATTTTACATTTTTTGAGAGTTTCATATGAGAATACTGTATATACAGAATTTCCATCCTTTTCTATTCCCTATTGACTCCTCCTGTGCCTCCCTATTCATTGTTAAATTCATAGAATTTTCTTCGTCAATTAACACACACACACACACACACACACACACACACCACAAAATAACACAGACACACACACATGCAAGGATACTTAAATATTGCCTTCTGAGTCCACTAAGCACGTATTTTATATCTATTTGTTTAGGGTTGACCATCTGAGATTGAATAACTTATCCCTGGATAAAACTCCCTCTAAACAGCTCTTAATTGCCTGTAATTCTCCATCAGGGTTGAGGCTTTGTGATATTTCCACTATCTAGGTTGAAATGTCAATTACTGTTATTATTATGCAGTTATTATTTAGGCAACCATAATATTATGATTCCACAGGTGTAGTATTCCCATCATATTGATAAGAATAAGGTGCAGTAGTTATCCATGGCTTCAGGCTTTTTGAAGTCTTTCCGCTACCTCTTTCAACTTGATTTCTGATAGTGTGACATTAAGGTTACATTAATGGTTGAGTACCATGAAGTCACTTATTCTCTTCACAATGACCATTTGTGGGCCTCTGTATTACACACTATCTATTTGGAATAAAAGAATATTATCTGATGAAGTTTGAGAAATGGATGAATCTACTGATATAATAAGAAAAGTTTAGGAATTCGTATCAAACCACGTTATCTAATTTCCCGGGTTAGCCTGTACTTAGGGCCCTGGTGACTGTAATATAGATATTCATTATTTTGAAGCTATTAGTATTTTGACTAACTGCAGGGTAATGGTAGAACCAATAATTCTTGGCGGTTTTTACTGATAGGCGTCTTAAGTCTGGAAGTTTTTCTAACATAAAAAATACAATAAGTGGATGCAATAAATTCAGCGAGAGTACAACATACACATCCAAATGAGCTAAATCATCAAAACACTGGTTCTAAAATGCATATGATCACTAACAATGTTCAGAAAACAGAAAAAAAAGTGATGATACATGTAAAACAAAACATCTGAGGGACTTGTTGCTCAACTGCTCATAGTTGGCAAAGCAATTCTCCTACTTCAACAGTCATAGATTTTTTAACAACACAATAGCAACAAAAACAAAATAATGTGCAGTTCATGGCAAAATTTCCTTCAAAATGTTGGTCAATGGAATCCAAGTGACTCCCTAAACAATGCCAGTTATTGTCAATGTCTTTGATTACCATCGAAGAAAAAAAGAAGATAAGACCCTATACTGGAAACAACATATACTTTAGACCCAGGACTTGAAGGCATTGAGCTAGAACTGAACTGGAAGCCTCCACCCTGAGGATTAGCTCTCATAATATCTGAAGTGCTTGACAACCTGCCTAGGTGGAAAATCTGTCAATAGTCCCACTTTGCCATGAAGTCTACAAACCACAACAATGACCAGCATGTAGGATATTCCTAGGGAGCAATAGTGGCACTTATATTTTGAGGCTAACCCTAACCACCACATCTAATTGGACTTAAGACCCACAAAGTGGGAGAGAATTCGTGCCCGGTTCTGTAAACCTACCTGTTCCACTATCCATGATGGGTGACACCCTGGACCCTGGAGGAGAACCTGCTACTACTGCAACTTCCCTAAATCTGTAAAATTTCTAACTGCATTCTAAATACTTAATTTTATACCAAAAAATAAGTTTTCTTCTCAGCCCTCATCAAAGAAGTAAAGTACATAAAACAACAAGGTTACTGGGAACTAAGAGTAAACTGAGGTCCACTTTGGCAAAGTACACCTTGGTACAGTAATCAAGACATTAACAGCTCAGTGTCTAGGACATTTGATCATAGATTTACCCCAAAATGGTAACACTTTAGATTCCAGCCTGAGACCCTGGAGACCTGGAACAGTCCATTGTTGTCCTTGCCAAGCATCACTCTAGCATGGAACTCACATTTCCTTGTTCTATCCATACCCACTAAATGGGCCTTTGCCTCTACCTAGCCATCAGCAATAGATATTTAAAACACACACACACACACACACACGCACACGCACACGCACACGCACACGCACATGACAGAAGAACCAAAATATCTATGGGGAAATAGTGTTATAATAGCATGGTTACCTAAACAAGACCTATACAACTGACTTTTCATAGTGGATGAGATTGTATATCCTAAGGCCCTATACCTAGATGAAGGACTACAGGCAAGAAGTAGTTGTTGAGTAAGAGAGAATTAGTCTTCTCTGAGAAGAACTCACTGATAGTTTGTCCAATTCCAAGTGCTGAGCCCTAAACAAATCCAAATAGCAACAGTATTAAATGTATTTATCAGACTTTATTTAAATATTCAGATTTAAGTGCATTATGTAAATGAAAGAAGAGGTCATGACTTTTTGAGGACAGGAATAAGGGGAAACTGAATGGATTAAGTAATGAAGACAATCATACACTGAAAGAAATAATTCTTTCCAGATGGTTCTGTTACTTATTCTAGCTGTGAAGAAAGTCACTGAATATAAATATATTTCTTTAAAAATTGTAGCATAAATTGTCATCAAGTTATAATTCTTTATGCCAGAACTTTTAGTTTTACTTTTTACAGTTTTGGTACTTTCAGAAGATTGACATCAAATCTTTGTTTGATTATCCTAGAAAATATTGTATACATACTACATTTTTTCATAAATGTATGTGGATATGCCTTAATGTGCAGGCACAAATTTTCTGTTTAAAAAAAGAGCAATTAGCTGGGCAGTGGTGGTGCATGCCTTTAATCCCGGCACTCAGGAGGCATAGAGGCAGGCGGATATCTGTGAGTTTGAGGCCAGCCTGGTGTACAGAATGAGATCCAGGACAGGCACCAAAACTACACTATGGTGATATTTTATTTGTACTGAAATGTGATTTTATTTGTATGTTAATAAATAAAAGTGCCTGGGGGTCAGAGCTAATAGCAAGCCATTTAGCAGAAGTCTGGCAGGGGTAGCACATGCCCTTAGTCCCACCACATGACAGGCAGATCTCTGTGTGTTCAAGGATACAGCTAGCATGGAGACACACACCTTTAATCTCAATACCAACCATAGAGACCTGGAGGTCTGTATAGACAGGTAGTGACGAGGAGGTCATGTGGTTGGGTTTAAAACCAATGAGAAGGCAGAACAGAAAGTCAAGAAAAGACAGACACACAGGAAGTAGGTCTCTTTCTCAGGGGAAAGATGGCAGCGGCTGGTAAGCTAAAGGCTATTCGCTAGTGCTCTGACCTCTTGGCCTTTTAACTCTTTATTTGGCTCTGTGTTTTTTATTTAATAAGATCGTTCAGAATTACATCTACACTACACAGAGAAATCCTCTCTCGGAAAAAAAAAAAAAAAGAGCAATTGAAGCTTTCGTAGAATGGTTGACCTTACTAAATTCATAGAATTATAATGTGAATGCTGAAGCATGTTGAATCTATTTTTAGATTTATTAAATCATGTCTATAATGACTAACCAAAATTAATATGATGAAATGAATTTGTATTGAATTGAGATTGCACCTAGTATTTGGCAATGATTTCCATTTGATTATATATTAAACTACTATCTTTTACCAAATATCACTAGGTTTATTAGTTTGATTACTGATAATGGTTCCGGAAGAATAAATGCAAAGTAAGTTCTGAAAATTATCAGTGAATATGCTGAAGTAAAGCAATTGTTTATTCATTATAATGATATAATAGCTACTGTGCCAATGTAAGGAAGGTTTTAGGTTAATGTATACTGGGTGATATAGGCATATATATATATATATATATATATATATATATATATATATATCTGTACCTGTATATAAAGGCTGGATAAAACTTATAACTATATATGGAATTTAAAGTACAAATCTATATTGAAAACACTAAATTGAATAAAGTATATCAACAGTCAGTTTATAAAAAAATCTAGCAAACATTTATTGGAGGATAAACACTAATAATATTTATGTGATATTTTAAAATGCAGATGACATCATGAACAGCAAACTGCCTTTGTTAGGTCTTGTCCATAGTCTATTTTCAGAAAAGAGTTCTAATCTGATCTTTTTAATGGTATTCCTATGCATAATATATGTATTCTGTAGATTCTGATATTTGATTGTGAGAATTTTACTCAAGGAAGAAATTAAGAAAATGCTTGCAATTCAATATTTAAACACACTATCCTTTGCAAATACCTTCAAATTAACTTTTAAGATGCTAAACTTTACTAAAAATTTAGTTGAATATTAAAAGTACATCAAGTAATGACTTCCAGTATATTTCTTAACATACTTATGAATACTTACAATTCATAGATCCTTTTTTATATTCTACAGAATTTATGGTTGAAATGTATGTATTAAAGTAACTGATCTGTTCCTCTGTTCTATTGGTTTCTATAGAGATACTGTATATATATATATATATATGTGTGTGTGTGTGTGTGTGTGTGTGTGTGTGTGTGTGTATGTGTGTGTGTATGTAGGTAGGTAGGTATGTCAGTGACCAAGTTTAATTTTCTTCTAAATTTTCTTCTAAATTTGTTGATAAGAAAACTTCCTAAGAGACATATGATAATATTCCATGAAAAGAATACTCACATACAATGATTTTTAGCAGGATGCCTTTGAATAACACAGTTCATGAAAAATAATCCAAGTACCTATGAATTTTTTAGATGCAGATCCCCAGGAAATGTCATGTTAACAACACAAACAATGCTTTGGTGTACGGCATGGTGTCACAGAAATAACACTCTCAGTCAGAGGTAACCCATGAACTTCACTTAAAGAGCTCATCTGCTACCTTGTGTCAGTGAAAGTATGTCTCAGGTGGAAATGAGAGTCCCAGGGAGTCACCATCAAAGCGCCACATCTTTTGATTTGCTGATGACAACTGATTTCATTATACTGTGACTTGCAAGGTCCTGACTTGGAAATCTGTTCTTTGTGTGGGCTCAATACTGAGCATAATTGTTTTCATAAATATGAGCTATCTCTTTCAGCAGAGGAGTTACCAAATAAATATGTGAGGATTAAAAATATATAAACAAATTTTTCCAGGACTTTTGAACAGTTGTAAAAATTAATGTACAATGTACACAAAATCATTGCTGAAGGCACAGAGGTGTTTAAGTTTATTTTCCTAGAAAATCTACTGAGAACTGACATTTGAATCCTGGTTAGAAGAGTCTCAGAAAAATTCTCAGAAAGGATATTTTAAACAAACCCCAAAGCAAATGTCTGTGCAGTGGTGTCACACTTTTGTCCAAGAACTTTCTTACACATAAAAAAAAAAAATTAATGCAGAGATCAAAGAACTTTTGTTTGGGACCTGTAACTACCAGTATTTGCTGACTTAGAAATCAGAAATAAAAAGTAATCTAAATTTGCTTATATATAAATAGATGTATATTATCATAAAACAACGATTTAATAGTTATATTGTTGAATTAAGAATAACAGATAGATTCAGTCCAGGCAGGTCCAGTCTCCTCCTCCCATGCTACGCCAAGTGTCCCTGTATAAGCCCCAGGTTCCAAACATCCAGCTCATGCACTGGTTGAACTCAATCCCCAGGGGAGTCTTTGCCCTGGAGGAGATGGGAATGGGGGGTGAGCTGGGGGGAAAGGTGTGGGGGAGGGGGGAAAACAAGGGAATCCACGGCTGATACGTAAAATTAAATTAAATTATAAAATTAAAAAAAGAGTAACAGATAGGTTCATAAAATACCATTTATCATTTATGTTTATTCATATAATATTCTTCAATCCCTATCTTAACAGAAATTTTCTATATTCTTTATTAATTTTTTAAATTAATTAATTAATTTGTTATTTACTTTTGTGTGCAGGTGTATGAATGTCAGAGTATGACATATACGAATCTGTTATTTTATTCCACTCCTGGAAGAATTTCTAGATCCTTGTACCTCCTTCAGAATATGATCTTTGTTATGTCATGATTTATATAGCTTCTGAAAAATTCCACCTTATCCCTTACAAAAAATGAGACTCATCAAGAACTATGAAGTCCTACAGTCATTATAAGTACATATTTAACTTTGGTGACTACTTGAAAGTATGCTGGTGATTCTTTGGGTTTGATTTAAAATCAACCATGCTGAAAAGTTACTCAGTGCTTCTGAGGATGTAGAGAAATGATTTGTCTGTAACAACAGGAATGACAGTATTAGGACTTGATTCTGAAATACCTACTAGTACTCATGCTTGAAATTACTGAAGAAAGAAGGCAGCTATTGTTAGTCCAATGACTTCAAGTTGTCCTGGAACCAGAACAATCTTCTTATGGGGACTTAACCCTTCTATTTAAATATCTTCTTATAATAGAAAATACTGTTCTTAGTTGGCCTGTTAGGTACTATGTTTGTGAAGACCTCAAAAGCACTAAGTCTAGTAAAATATAAATGTTTACAGATGGTGTCACAGAGATTTAAATTTGAAATCCTGAATGGCAATCAGACACAATCCCAGGTATCTATGAAAAACTGTTGCTTTTCTTGGGATTTGAGTGAATTCCTATATCCCTTCTTTTGTCTTAACATTGTCCTAATAAGAAATTATCACATTCAAACAAAAGAAAAAGGCAAATGATGCCCATGGTTGTGCTTTTTTTTTAATTTTAAGAAAAGTACATATCAAAGCAATATGACGGAATACAGAACTGAATACAGTATAGTCTATATTCATTATCAGAAAACCCAAAAGAAACACTGTCATAATTTTCACAATTGTCTTTGAAAACAAAGTTTATTATAATTTATATCCTCATAATTGAGAAGTTTCAATCCATAGCACTGCAAAATATGAGAATACTTTTCTGAAATTTGACAAGCTATCGAAAAGCAACTTAAAAACAAAAAGTGTCATTACAAGATTAAACACTTTAAATTTTAGTTGTTCATGTATTTGTTTACTTGCTGATCATTTTGTAAGTGTGTGTGCATGTACATGTATAGGATGTGTTGGTGTATGTGGATGTTTGTATATATGTGAGCACAAATTCATGTGTGGGCATAAAAGGCAGAGATTTGGTGTCAGGTGTTATCCCCAATTTATCTCCACTTACATATGGAGGCATGTTTTTCTTCTTGAACCCAAAGCCCATGTATTCTTCCATATAGCCATCCAGTTTGCTACGGAGATTCATTATTGTTGTCTTCTCTGAACTGCAGTTTAATTGGGTGCCATGCATGTCCACCATTCATATGAGTGGTGAGTAAACTCTAGTCCCCACACTTCTGTGGTGTATGCTTTATACCCTGTGACCAGTCTCTTAAAATACTATTATTAATGATTTAGAAATAATCTTATTTTTCAGTAAAAAAAAATACTGTGGGATAAGTTTTCCCTTAGGAGTGAAATATCATGCAATACTGACAGTTAAAATTAAATCAAAATAAATTTTCATCTTATAAAATGAGAAATGGACTCTAACATATAAAACTTATCTGTGAGGAATAAACCTAAAAGTGATTTTTTAGGCATCACTGTTTTTCTTTTTTTAATTTAACAGCTCCTTTGAAATGGTCTAAATATATTTAGAAACCATAACAAAACCTGTATGAGAGCTCCGGGAGTTATTTTTGGAACTATGAATCCTAAGCCTAAATAGCATTATACTAAAAGGTTAATAAATTCATACAGCATTTGCAATAAACTAAAATATACTTGATTGTTCCTAACTATTAGATTCCCAATCAGCACGCAGTCGAATGAGCATTTTGAGTCATTGTGCACACATTGTAACCTGAGCTGGGATGTTAATGGTTTTACTCAAATTATGAATGCTCCACTGCAGACTATAAGACAGACTTCATTATAGAAGAGTAGGCTTTATTAAACAGCAGCAACATGTTACTTAAAATGCCCTTGAAGTTTTACTCTTTGTGAACTTTCGTATACTTGGAACGTTTCTGAAAATCATTACTTAAGTTTAAAGCATGCACAACATATTTTTTCACTTTAAAGTCAGACTACTATATTCCTTCACATTCTTTCATGTGTTATTTAAATTTAATTGGGAAATGTCTACTTTACTTTTAATAATATGCAACTCAAATCATGTGATATATAATAAAACCTAATGCCACTTACCTATTAAGTATGCATCGTTACACTTGCACTATACTTATCAGTACACTTTTTTCGCTTTAAAATACAAAAGATTTTAGAACTCATATTCAAAATATGTAAGAGGAGTTAATAAAGATTCCTAAGATGAGTTGAAAGCTGTGAATAAGAAGTCTATCATTCATAACTTCTCTGTGGTGAGCAGTTAGGCAGAGACTTCTAAGTTGTGTGTGTGTGTGTGTGTGTGTGTGTGTGTGTGTGTGTGTGTGTGTGTGTGTGTTTGGGAGAGAGAGAGAGAGAGAGAGAATTCTCCCATTAAAATCACTCTTCTTTTTGTCTTTTCTTTACTCATTTTTTTAAGTTTGTTTTTTGAGACATTTTCTCCCTATGTACCTTGGCTAGGCTGTTATTCACTATGTAGAATGGCATGGCTTCATACTCAAAGATATCCACCTGCCTCTACCTTCTGAATCCTTGGATTAATGGTGTGCTTATAGTGCCATGCTGGAATCACTTTTCTTGCTTAGCTGCTCTTGTGTGAACATGAGCATTTTGGTTGACCTTTTCAGTTCGGCAAGATATTTCCTGTTTTCTAATTATTCTAAAATTTCATTGAGTCATGTCTTCTTTTACTTATTTATTTATTTTGGACTATTGTGATTTCCTTTAACTCTGGCAATGAAGTACATCAGCCTGAAATAAACTTTGGGTTTTCTCAAAAAAATTACTTCAGAACACAGAAGCTCTGTGTATAGAATAAATGCAAGCTACCTGTTTTCCATATGCTCAAATGGATGCTACATTTAGAATGTAAAAAGATGAAAAAAGATGATATAAGAACTTACAAACTATATTTAAGTGTTAAAATTTCAGTGTTCTGAATAATTTTAATAGAACACATTCACATAATTCGCTGTTGTCAATTTGAGAGTGAACACTAGTTATAGTTTAGTACCTTCACAATGTATATTTACAGATCTATTTAGTTTCAACATTTTTTCTCATACTGAAGAATACTGTGTGTCCCTCTTTATTCTCTGCCAACTACAAAACTATTTTCTTCTCAAATAATCATAATTTTCAATCAATAAATATAATTGAATTATTGATGTTAAGATGATTTAATGCTGTGTATATGTATTTAAGAGTATGTATTGGTGTATATCTATTATATTGACATAAATAGTGATTTTTAACCTCTGAGCCATCTCTCCAGCCCTCAATAAATAGTGATTTTTAAAGTGACATTCCTTAACCCTAAAATTTGCTGTTTTTCCATGTATATTTTTATCTACTTTTTCTTTAATCTTTTGTAAATAATCTTAGTAAAAAAGACATGAGATAACTAATGAGTTTTTAATCATGAAATACATTGTTGCAATCAATAGGTAGAATATTTTGCATTTATCTCTAGAAATTATGCAGATGTCAATTAATTTAACTACAGCCAAATATGGTCAGGTAATATGGCAAGTTTTACAAATTTTACACAATTATGTTAGTTATGGGGAATACAACTCTCTCTTTGTGCATGTAATTAAATCACTTTAAGTTTGTTTGGGTGTCAAAAATGTACTTTCATTATTGTGAATCTTTTCAGAAACTTGCCTTATGATGCTGTGCTAATTGCTGCCAGAGCATTTCTTGATGATGATTAATAATTAGGGTCTCATCTAGTACTTCTCTTTTTAAAAGACCTTTATCAACATTAACACTTTTGACCTTTTTAATTGCATGGATTAAAGCTAGAAATTGCTGGTTATTAATGTTCAGTACTTTCAATTCCTGATGCTTAAAATAATGTTTGCTTTCTCGGTTGAATTGAGCGACTTTACCTTTCACAGAGCAAGCCTGACTTTAAATTGACAGCTTAGTAGGTATTAATTTGATATGCACTATGCTCTTTCCTACAACTAAGAGCTCCTCAGTGTTTGCTTAACCATCCTCGATGCATGTATGTTGTTTTAATTATGGGTTTTTGACTGAGCCTCACACACATACACACTTATAGACACGTATACACAACTCTTCTTAGAGAAAGCAAGGAATACTATTTTTAAGGTACTGTGAATTTCTTTTGTTTATACACGATGCAGATTGTGGTTTTTGTGTTTGCCACTCAAACATAAGAAAGAATGACAAATGATGGGAAGCAATATTGAGAAGGCAGCTCTCTGCTTTTCAATTAATGGTACCTTTGGTATATAATTGTCCAAGTAGACAAGATGTGTTTTGCTCATTTCTGGAGAATATTGGAAATAATGTGATTTGATTTAAAAAACAAATTAAAATTTACTGACATAATAGGAAAGAAAACAACTCAGAGAAAAAGTAGATTTGGAAACAGAATACAGTTATGATTAATACATTAACATTTAAACTTGAAGTTCGCATTCATGTATATTTTTATAAGGATATAATATATAAATAATACTGTTTTATTTGTACATATAATATAAATGTCTAGTTGGCATACATAACATATGTAAATATATATAAATATAAATATATATGTATATATGTATATATATATATATATATATATATCAGCTCTGTGTTAAAGTATTTATTGTATCATAACAGACAAAGTCTTATTGCCAACCCAAGAACAAATCAAACTTTTTATCTCATTTTCTATTCATCATCTGCATGATAATAACTAGAGGTTAAAACCATGACCCATTTTCACCTAAGGCAGTTTTATATTTTTCCAATTATATCATATATCAGACAGAAATACAAAGTGACATGTGATAATTAGACATTGAAAAGTTTACTTCTAACATCTATTTGATAGGGTTATAATTACAAATTTGTTAAAGATGAGCTAAATTTACATAATAATGAAATAGATATGCTTGGTTTTTTTATAAATAATTTAATCAGTTAAATATTTGATAATGTAGAATGTACAAAATTGTCAATACTTTTTGACTTAATTTTTATTTTTATTTTATTATAATTATCAATGCTGAGAATAATGCTTCAAATAAATAAAAACCTACAGAAAAATTATAAAAACAATTTGTGAAGTCTCTGAGAATTCTATCTTCAAAAAAAACCAAAATTAACTTAATGATTTCTTTTGTGAAACTAAAATCAGCAACTCAAATAGCAATAGTTAAATCAAATAGAATAACATAATACAATGAAAATATACTCATTTTATACATATAAAAAATTGTGGTAGGAAAATATAATTGTGGTAGGTTGTCCATATGTAAATAGGGACATGTGTCTACAAGGTTAGAATATTCTATGTACAATAAAAAAAATACAGTTAATAGCCGGGCAGTGGTGGCGTATGCCTTTAATCCCAGCACTTGGGAGGCAGAGCCAGGCGGATCTCTGTGAGTTCGAGGCCAGCCTGGGCTACCAAGTGAGTTCCAGGAAAGGTGCAAAGCTACACAGAGAAACCGTGTCTCGAAAAAAAAAAAGAAAAAAAATTACAGTTTGTAACATATAAGAGTCTTTAATATCAACTGAAGTATTCCAAGGTCTAAATGGTGTGCCTGCAATTTTCAGGGCAAAGTGTATTCATAATGTGTTCACTACCAAGGCTACAGGAAAAAGTAGTGTTTTACAACAGGGATGATCACTGTTGGAAACATCTCAGAATAATTTCATCGCTTGATTTTGAATTAATTTTGGTCATTACTTGTTCAAAACCTTTTTGTTGCCAAATTTTTCTTGGTCTTCTCTTTTAGTTATGGAACCACATATGGCGTTGTGACCCACAGTTAAGTTCTATATATTTTCCCATGCCGTATAGGATCATGAGTTCTTCAAGGATCTAATGTCATATGAAATACTAAGGAAGCACACTTGGTGTAAATAATACTATCACATTCTCATTCAAGACCACACAAAAAAATCTAGATGGAAATTGTTAATACTTGAAATTCAGATAGCTTCTGAGAATACACTCTGGGAAGAAGATTACACTTCATTGTCTTGCAGCTAGGTCTTTAAGTTATTGTTACATTGTTGAAGACACATGAGGGGTGGCTCACCATGTAGTTAAATAGTTGAAGAGCATATATAAGAATGCATGTTCAAACACTGTATCTAGAAGAGCCAGTGAATAAGCAAGAAATGTTTCTGTTTTCTTCACAGACATGTAAAGCAGGGGACTAGATGGGAACTCATTCAGAGAAATGTCCCCTCAGGAAATACATCTAATTACAACCTCAGATTAATTGCCTAAATTGGGTATTAAATGAATCAATCAATGTTCAGCCCCTTTAATTTCATGTTTCATTGGTTTTCATTGATATCACAAAGTATGATATATATTAACTACTATTATTAGAAATCAAGCTCATGTTGTAAATGGTTGGTAATGTGGCCGCACTTTTCACAATTTATTATGAGGTACTAATATTTTCAGATGCTTTCAAATCCAAAAGGCACATTGCATGTAAACTGAAAGGCTGCAGTTTTCTAGGCCCCTTTCTTCTTTCCAATATATTAACACCAGCTTTAAAATGATTTTTTTTCCATTTTTTTCCTGATAACTTACTGACTTGGCTTCACTTAGAACTAGACATGCCTTTTTAGTGCTAAATGTAAATGGATTGATGTCAGCATCAAATAGTCACCATGACGTATCTATGGTAGACATCCCATATTCCTACAGCTGTGCTGGTACCTCAGACAATCCCTTGGAATGCAGGATGACATTGTCAAAAATATGCAAATGACAATCCAGAAAATTGATCATGTTCTTGTTCCAGCTTCACTCTGCCTTATAAAATTTCCCTGAGCTCACAAAAAGTTCTGAGTAGCTGCTCCTTCAATCCATAAACATGGTTTTCAGGTACTAAAAGTGTCTCGTTTTATCTCCTTGGTATTACTCTTTTGAATTTTTTGACTTTTTGCATTATTCAGCAAATATCTTTTTAAGTGATATAACTAAAGGTATATACATGTGTTTTGACAATGTATTTTTTTGAGTAGCATTCATTTTGTAATTATTTTCCAAGTAATTTTGTAAATTTGCTCTGGAATATCATTCTGTACACTGTGAATATGTATTACTCTCATTGGTTAATAAAGATCTGATTGGCCAGTAACTAGCCAGAAAGTATAGTCAGGGCAGCCTAACTGAGAATCCTGGGAGGAGGAAGAATGGAGTGAGAGGAGTTACGAGGAGAGACAGAGGGAGCAAAACATGCTAGAGACAGGTAAAGCCACAAGCCACATGGCAATACATAGACTACTAGAAATGGCTTAATTTAAGTTGTAAGATCTAGTTAGTAATAACTCTGAGCTATTGTCCAAGCTTTTATAAGTAATATTAAGCCTTTATGTCACTTATTTGGGAGCAGGTGGTCAGGACAGTAAAAATCTGCCTACATACAGCATGTTGATGAAATTTTCACATAAAATTTGACAAATCTTAAAAAAGGATGCTATACACACAAGAACAGAGTCGAGCATGGCTTCTTAGTAGCTGTATTTTCTTGGGTGGGCTCTGTTTGCTGGCAGGGGAGAAGAGGTGTGCTTCTTCAAGAGATGGCTTTCTGACTCAGTGCTAGGTGCAAAAGCTGCAGAGCTCTTTTAAGAGAATCTGCTACCAAACATTGGAGTGGTGTTTTTGAGCAGCAAGCATTGTGCTACTTGATGGCAGTGTGGGCTCAACAACTTCCCAGAAATGGGGCAGTAATCATGACTCTCATGTTGGGAACTTCTGCCATGAAGCTAGGTGCTCAGAGACCTTGGCAGGCCAGAGCCAGCCACCAAAGCAAAGGCTTTGGTCCTAACCATGCCACTTAGCAGTTTAAAATTTGGCTCGTGTTTTCAGAAAAGGAAAGTGACATGCAGTAAAGCAGGTTCAGATTTAAAAACAAAAAAGCCTCTAAGTAGCTTACAATGTATTTAAATATAGACATAGACTTGGGAGAGAGAAAAGAAAAAAAAAACATATACAGTCATAGATAAAAAAAAAATATAAAGCAGGTTCAGATTTTAAAAAAGCCTCTAAGTAGCTTAAAATGTATTTAAATATAGACATAGGCTTGGGAGAGAGTAAAGAAAAATATATACAGTCATAGATTAAAAAAATACAGTTTCAAATAATAAAGTCCTTAAAAGGGGAGTAAAGTGATATAAAAAAGCCATTAAATGATAGGAAATAAACAGAGAATCTGGATCCTGTATGCTATTACGTTGTCTTTGAATTCTTGACTGCTAAGAGACACTGGATTTTGAAAACTGCTAGAGTCAACCAACTTAGTTTAAAAATACTTTGACTTCAAAATTTAAGTCAAAAAGGTGTGTTACTTTGGGGGAGAGGTCTTGCTTTTATTTCCACAGGAAATGAAAGACTGTGGATTCATTCAAAGTTAAAGATGATCAAGTTTGATTGAGGAAGACCTCCTAAAAATCCTGGCTACAAATATAAAGAAAAAATGTTATAAGACATGTAATGTATATTTTACCTGCTCCAGCATAAAACAAAACAAAAAGAATCACCTTTGGCTAATTTATGTACAATGCACAGTCTATACTTGTATTAATGCAGATGTCTATGTTACCTTTAAAAGTTTATGTATTTTCAGAACAAGGGGACTAGACATCAATGAAGACAGATGGTCCAGGTGATACAACATCTCCAAATGCTTCTGTTTCATCTCTTCAGAATTCTGCTTCCAGAATAGCTTCAAGGCTTCTTGATGAATTGGTACAGCCTCACAGAATACTCCAGTCAGGACTTGATCATAATCCTAAATTTTCTCAGGGTCCAAATTTTACCAGTTTCCACAATCAACAAGAAGTAGTCTAGAGAAATATGCCCACATTCCCCAAAAATGTGTTATGGATGTTTATTATCATTAAAGGGGGTTGGTTACAAATTGTTATTGGTCATAGTCAGAAAAAAAGCTAAATAAAGGAGTTAAAATCAAAGATATCATTCTAAAGGAAAAAAGATATAGGTTATAGAAATGACAAGATAAAAGGGTAGATTATTGAATCTACTTTTAAACCAAAAATAGTAACTACTAGTCTTAAATATATTATATTGGTATGATTTTTTTATATTGATACAAATTTAAAGTTATTTCTGTTATAATTTATACATGTTGCTACTCTTGTTTGGCTTATTGTGTTTCTGCAACTCATTTAAAAATGTAGTGTATAATTAAAAAATACAGATTAATAGTCATCAATAAGAGTGAAACTTATAGTCATTTTAGGTAAGTTTTCAAAATAATAAACAGATATATTTAGATAAATAAATGGTCTGCAAACACTTTAAAGGCTTATAGAATTTGGCATTCATATGTTTAATAACTTTAAGGCTTTTCATGACAGTAAGACATATCTGATGCTGGCAGTACCAATCTACTTTAGAGAGGATGATGGATATTGAAAAAAATCCTCAGATGGAGTTTGCTTTCTTTGTGACAAAAGCTAGCCATATGGGCAAGGAAACTAACCTTGCCTCAATTGCTGACAGCTGCTGTCCAAATTGGACCAGCAGGATATAAGAAAGGGGGCTGTCAAGCTTTGCCAAGAAAAGGTGGGGCAGTACTACAAAAATCTTCCTTCACAGAAAAGTCTGTCAGATATTCTAGACCTGTAGGCTGAAGATGGGTGCCCAACATTACAGAGGAGCCAGAGATGACTGTTTCCCCAGCTAGGTGTTTCTGTCTTTTCTTAGTTTTGGAAGTTGTTTTCTCTGCACTTTCTGTTTACTCGGGTAATATGACATCCTTCTCAGGTCTCTGATGGAGTTGAAGACTAGATAATTATAGTTTTCCTTAGTTATGATAGAAGATATATTTTGGAGTCACAAAGATAAGATAAATAGTAAAATATTTTCTCTCTCTCTCTCTTTTTTTTTTTTTTTTTTTTTTTGAGACAGTGATTCTCCATGTCGTTTTGGTGCCTGTCCTGGATCTCACTCTGTAGACCAGGCTGGCCTCAAACTCATAGAAATCCACTTGGCTCTGCCTCCTGAGTGCTGGGATTAAAGCCCAGCAATTTTCTATATTTTTGTCAAATATAAATGGACTGGGTATTTTAACTGTAATTTTCACTTCACCACTTTTCTGTCATATATAATTTTACTATGTTAAAAAGCTTCTTTTTTAATTAGACAAAAAGGGAAAATGCTGTGGAATATTCTGTACATTGTGAATGTATTATTCTCATTAGTTAATATAGAGCTGATTGGCTTGTAGCCAGGCACAAAGTATAGATGGGACAGCCAAACTAAGAATGCTGGGAGAAAGAAGAATGGAGTCAGAGGAGTTTCCATGAGTGACAGAGGGAGGAAGACATGCTGGAGGACAGGTAAAACCACAAGCCATGTGGCAATATATAGATTAATAAAAATGGGTCAATGTTATAAGAGCTAGTTAGTAATAAGCCTGAGCTATTGGCTGAAAATTTATAAGTAATATTAAGCCTCTGTGTCAGTTATTTGGGAGCAAGTGGTTTGCACAGGAAAACTCCATTTTCAAAATATAGTATTCAAGCCTTAACAAACAAAAGTGGACCAAGAAAGAAATGAACTTAAGTTGTGCAAAGGAGAAAGAATCTTTGTTATATTAGAGGACACTATTCACTGATCTGACTCTTGTTAGCCTCTGTGATATCTGTAACACAATGATATTAGTTTATTTGGTTAATTTAACCCATTCTAAGAAATGGTTCTGCTAATTCAGATTTTTTAAATTATTTATTTTAAATATATGACTTAATTCTGTACTCTCTACCCTTAATATTGTAGTTTTGTTCTGTCTTTGACAAATAAACTGCCAGTCATTTCCTTTGTCTAGAAATCTCTATTTGTTTTTAGAATTGAGTTATTCATCCTTGTCTATTGAAAATTTAAGTGCAGTGTTATTTATTTAGGTAAAGGATTCCTGCCATACTGAACAAGTTGGAATAAAATACACTTTTGTGTTCTTTTAAGCTTTATGTGATAAAGGAATCAAAAGTCTTTTTATCATCCTTTTCTACTATTTTTTGTGAAAATATTTTGTCACAATATTTCCAACAGGTTATGACTGATTTAGCTTGGGTGATATTTGCTGATCCAAGATATAATGGTCCATAATAGACAATGAGCCAGTTGTACCCACTAAAATATCATTATTCAGTATATAAGAGTATTTAATATAAGGAAATGTATAGGAATAGGGAGAACAAGTCTTCTATAAGAATGAGCCCTGTAGGCCCAAACCAATGTAAGGATTTCTCTGGGAAGGGGAAATAGAAGAGATCTCCTTGGTGGACTGGTGGCAGGTGGGGATAGAAACTTGAGGGATTGAGTTGGGGGTGGATGGAAGGAGAGAGTATTGAAAGAGATGACTGAAAATGGGGGAATTTTAAGGTCAGGTAGAAACCTGATGCAAGGGAAACTCCCACAAATCTACAAAGATGACCCCAGCTAAGACACCTAGCAATAGTGAATATGTAGCCTGCACCAGCCATCTTTTGTGATCAGATTGGTGACTATCAAGTTATCATCAGAGAATCTTCATCCAGTAACTTATAGAAACTGATGCAGAGATCCACAGCCAAATATTAGTTCAAACTTGGGAAATGCTTCTAAAGAGAGGGTGGAAGGATTGTAGAAGCAGAGGGGTCAAGGACATCACAAGAAAATCCACAGAAACATCTAACCTGTCTCAGAGAAACTCACAGAGACTGAACCAAAAACCAGAGAACCTGCATGGGACTGAGCTAGGAACTCCACACATATGTGACAGTTGTGTAGCTTGGTCTACTTGTGGAACTCCTAACAATGGGAGCAGAGACTGTCCATGAAGATTTGCCTGGTTCTTGAGAACCCATTCTTCATACTGGATTGCCTTGCACAGCCTTAATACAAATGGAGGTGCTTAGTCTTACCACAAGTACTGCCATGCTTTGTTGATACCTATGTGAGACCTGATTGCTTCTAAATAGAAATAGAGGAGGAGTGGATGTGGGTGGGTAGGGAATGGGAAGACGGGAGGGCAGGAAATGGGATGTAAAGTAAATATATAAATAATAAATAAATAAATAGCCCTGTAAAAAGTTATCCAATAGCAAGTAGTCCTAAAAAAAATACCAAATTCAAACACTAAACAAACTCAGAATGTTGGATTTATATATTTATTCATAGGCATGCACACAGACACACACATTCACATATATGAATGTAATGATAGTAAGAAAGACTGGCCTACAAATTTGATATGAGGCTTGCATGTGTAGAACTGGAGGGAAGAATACGAATCAGCAAAGTATGATATTACAATCACATTTTGAAACTAGTTTTTAATTAACACTTTTAAAAATAAATCATATTATGAACAAAAACTGTTTAACCAAGAGTCATTTACTTTATAATAAAGCAAAGCAAATGATGATAGTTTTTTTTTGCCTGAATTTTGGAAGTATTTATTGTTTCAAATTATTTGTCATATTTATTTGTTTGGTTTTCTAATTTGTAAGTATCTGATGGATGTGTACAATTTTAAAATTCTCCTCAGTAAAACACTGTTGTATGTATAAGTTGAAAGTACATTCAAGTTCCTATTAAGAAATACCAAAATAAAAAAAATGTCACCTGGTTAGAATGAAGTATCCTTTGAATAAATGCCCAAGAGTGGTATAGCTAGGTCATGAGATAGATCCATTCCTAAATGTCTCAGAAACTTTGATATTAATTTCCATAGTCATTGTACAAGTTTGTACTCCCACCAGCAATGGAGGAGTGATCCCTCCATTATTATCCATATTGTCATGATCATGAGTAGTCACGTGAGTTATTGATTTCAGCTGTTCTGACAGGTATAAGATGGAATCTCAAATTAATTTTGATTTGAATTTCACTTGTGGTTAAGGGTGTTGAATATTTCTTTAAAAGTTTTTCATTCATTTGATATTCCTTTATTGAAAATTCTCTGTTTAGATCTGTACCCTCTTTTTAAATGGTTTATTTGAATTTTTTAATGTTTAGTTTCTTCAATTTTATATATTTTAGATACTAGATCCTGGTTGAAGGTGGAGATGATAAAAATATTTTCCCATTCCATAGACTGCTCTTTGTCCAATTGATGGTGTCCTTTGCCTTACAGAACCTTTCATTTTCATGAGGCCCCATTTATTAATTGTTTATCTTAGTGCTTGTGCCATTAGTGTTCTGTTCAGAAAGCTGTCTCCTGTGTCAGTGCATTCAAGGCTGTTTCCCGCTTTCTCATCTATCTGGTACAGTGTGTTTGGTTTTGTGTTGAGGTCTTTGATCCACTTGGACCTTTCTGTATTCTTCTACATGCAGATATCCAGTTGGACAAGAACCATTTGCTGAAAAATGCTTTCTTTTTTTTTTTCAGTATGTATTTATGGCATCTTTATCAAAAATCAGTTGTCCATAAGTGTGTGACATTGGTGTGTAAATTTATGTCAGGAGTCTTCAACTCAATTCTATTGATCATCATGTCAGTTTTTAAGCCAGTTCAATGTGGTTTTTATTACTTACACCCAGGTTATACCACTCAGAATCAGGGATGGAGATACCTTCAGAAGTTCTTTTATTGTTCATAATTATTTTAGCCACCCTGGGTTTTATGTTTTTCCATATGAAGCTGAAAATTTTCCTTTCAAGGTCTGTAAAGAATTGTATGGGAATTTTAATGGGAATTTAGTTCAAGCTGTACATTGCTTTTGGTAAGATGGCCATTTTTTATATGTTAATCCTGAGTGGAAACTTCCTGGAATCTATAAGGTTGACCTAGTGAGGAATGCTAGTAGTGGAGGATACATAGTCTGAACTAACCATTTTTGTAGCCAGGTAAGTTTCCAGTGGTGTGACTGGGTTATATTTGGTTGAGTTGTTGGCTGAGGAGGTCCTGTAGTGATCTCTAAACAACCCAGGCTGATGCTAGGACACAAGGTTACCCTCTGAAAACTGACAATGGGAATGAACTGCTGAGGACTTCTTCCACTCAGCTCATTGAGCATAGAGAGGAATAGAGTGCACAGACTGAAGCAGCACACACAAGGTCTGCGCCAGATTAGTCTGCACCAGATGATATTCTAAAGGTTTCAGGAGAAGTAGACAAATGTCTCTATCCCTAATCAAGAAGCTACACCCAACTGATTATCTCTTGAAATGAAAATTTAGCTTTCTTCAAAGGATTCTCACTGGGGAAACAATCTCTAAAGGGTAGGCTGCATGGTTAGTCATATATGGCCATGAGAAAAAAAAAAACAAAAAACCTCAATACCATCTTTGGAGATTCTTTGCCTCATAATGTTGTATACATGCTTTTTCTTTTTTCTTTATAATTTTTACTTTCACATATTTTTTATTTTATTTTCTTTCTTTTGATTTCTGCAGAAGGTGTTTGGTGTATGTATTATGGCTCCAGATTTTGTGTTTTCATAGGCTTACTGAATGTGCAAAACAACGGTTTCCTCCATCTATGCTTCTTGTGCCTTTTCTTGGGCTCTTTTCATTGAGTGCATTTGTTTTGTCCTATTCTGATGTGTTTGTTTTTGTCTTATGTATTTTCATTTTATATTACCCCACAAAAGCTTGCTTGTTTGTTTGATATAGAAATGAGATATATCATATTGGAGGGAGAGACGAACTGGAAGAATAGTGGGAAGAGAAACCATAATCAGGATACATTAAATGAAAAAAAATCTATTTTCAGTAAAAGAAAGACAGAATGACATAAAAGAAATGAGAGAGTGATAAATGGTTAGTTTCAAAATAATTATAGAATTTTTCATGAATTCTGTTATAACAAAAATATTATGGCAAATAAACATGAAAATGGAGTTTTATATATTTGAGAAGGGAGGAAGGTAGACACAGAGGAGAATACATAGTTAGATAACAACTATAACAATAATGAGGTATTTGGAGTTCACATAAGGGTTTAGAAATACATTAGAAAACAAACTGAGGGTTGGGGATTTAGCTCAGTGGTAGAGCGCTTGCCTAGCAAGCACAAGGCCCTCGGTTCAGTCCTCAGCTCTGGAAAAATAAAGAAAAGAAACTGATATAATGATACATGTATGTGTTGATATGCAAATCATTTAAATTAAAGTTAAAAATATAAAGGGACTTTTATAAGTAAATGTAATTCATTAAATAAGCACATACTGGGTATAGAATATAATTCTATTTCCTCAAAATTCTGAGTTATCTCCACTTTTAAAGTTTGCTTTTATTACATTTTACTTAATTTTTAGAAAACATTTAATCAATCAGTGTTAAATCAATTTATTGACAATAACCATTGAGACCTAAATAAATTCTATAAATTCCACTTATGACACATTTTCAGTTCTTTTCTACTACCAAAACATGACAAATATGTAAACACACACATTGCTCCGTCAGAAAATTTGACGTACAGAGGTCAGACATTACTCAAGTTTTTTAGCACAGGCAATCAAGTCACATTCCTGTACTTTCTGAACTGGAAACTCCATCTTTCCTCACTCTAGGAAATCTTTCCTCTTCTCTAGGCCAGAGAGAAGTACTGCTTTTGTTGGAGAGAGAAGTCTACAAATTGGAGCACACTGTCCCTACCACGGTTCCTGCTCTCATGCTTCAGTCAGGTGTTACAATTTTGAAAGGCCCGAGTGCCTGCTTCCACTCTCAAGATCATTTTTAGGAAAATAAAAATGGAGCCAATGAGATTTGTCTGATGGTTGATTAAAAAAAAGCAGATATCATCCATAAAGATGTGAAAAATTCCAGTAGGAAGCTGCTTTCCACAAGCAACAACTTCAACATAATAATAGCACACAGAATCAACTTAAAAATGTAAATAGTCTTTCTATTTGCCAATAACAAACACACTTCATAAAGAGATCATGGACACACTCCTATTTACAATAGCATTAAAGTCAATAAAACATTTTTTGAATAAACCTAACCGAGGATGTGAGAGGCCTTTATAAAGAATCTTCAACTGGTGGGCAAGCATAGTCCAACTAACTCTCAAAACAATATAGATTATCCAAGTAACCTTTTGTTGCTTCTCAGGTGTTGATCGGCATCTATGTGGAAGCTACTGCACATTTAGAACAGAGGACTTGGCTGGTTTGAACTGTATCTAACCTGAAAGCCTCTTCCCTATGGTTGATTAGTATTTGAGGCTTTTTCTCTGTTTCCAGAGGAACTTGTGATATCATACAGGAATTGAACTAACACAGAGGCCCTACAAAATGTAGCTAAGTAATGATTCACACATTTAAATCAAAAGGTAGATTGCTATACATGTGCATGTCCCAGAAATGTTTAACTCCAACCTCATAGCTAAATGGAAGCTTAAACATACTGGTTCATAACTGGTTTGATCTGAAAAGACATTTATGTATTGAAAAATTACTCTGATGGGAGTTTGGTGCAAGAGTCCATAGGTTTCTGCTAGAGAATTGTGTAAAATAAAATTATCATCTACCAAAATAGGCTCTTATCAGATGGACACTTATCAAGCAAATTTTATCTTAGAGAAGTATTCATCATAGGCCACTATGGATAAATATTTCACTGTATGATATAGAGAAGAAATTGAAAGAGTACTTGATACAACTCTTAATAAAGTAGATAGAAGGCTTTATCTCAAACATTATTTCTAAAATACAGTATCTAAAATTCTTTCATTCTGGAAAATGAAGACTAGACTACATCTCAAATACTTGCATATATGTTAGGAATAACATAAGTAAATGGCATTGGTTAAATTGAATAGCTAAAAGTAGAAGAATAGATTTCAAACTTTGTCTCTCAATTACTTCAATCTGAACCCCAAATGAGTCAAGGATCTCAACATTAGACTTGATACCCTGAATATGATAGGGAAATGAGGATACACATCAAAACTCATGGTTACAGAAAGGGACTTTCTGAACAGGAATCTTAATAGTGTATGCATTAAGGACAACAATTATTAAATGAGATGTCAAGAAACTAAAAATCAAAGGACATGGTCATTCAAGCAAAGAGGCAGCCTATTGAATGGGAAAAAGATTTTTAATACATATGTAAAAATTAAGCATTTATGTTTGAAATTCAATTAAAACTGTTGAAGGTATTTTTTACAATGAAGTAAGTAATTTAATATGTAAGCTTTCTATAGCATGTGTAAGAATAGTCAAGATATTGAGTGAGGTATATGAAAGGACTTGGAGGGAGGGTGCTTGGAAAGAGCAGGAGGGAAAAGCTAAGGAGGAAAATGATGTAACTATAGTTTAATTTAAAAATCATAAAAACTAATGCAATTTTATGTGGTTTTTTTCTTCAGTCTTCTCTCACACAATGCATTCAAATGGCAGCTACCCCTCTACCCTCTCCTCCCAGTTTGCGCCCATCTCCCCTCTCCTCTAGATCCACTGCTCCTCAATTGACTTTCCCCAAAGAGCAGGCCTGTCAGTGATATCAACCAATCAATAAGACTAGGCCTAAACCCTCCTATCAAGGCTGGGTGAAAAGGTCAATTGTAAAGGATTTTTTTTAATGACATTGTACTTTTGGTTGAGTATCACTCATGTAAAATTACTGGATTGTCCATACTTGCCAGGTTTTTAATGGTTCTCCGTTGGTTTGGTTTGGTTTTCTTTTTTAGAAGCATTAATTGTATTTCTCAGAAAAAAAAATTTAAAACTTTACTGTCTTAAAAATTCAAATTCTTTGCATAGAACTGACATATGTCAAGCTATCTATCCCTTAAGAAATGCATGATACTGCAATGAAAGTTGACAACCTATAAACAGAAAGTGACAGAATGCAGGATACATTTCTCAACTGTCTTAACTTGTTTCGTTAAAAAGCAAAACAAAACAAAAACCTTTATTTAGTAGATAAACAAATCATAACCCACCATGGCCTACTTATATTCCCATAACATTTGCTACTTTCAGTTACTGTAATGTGATTTCTCATCCATCAGTATTGGGCAGCATCTGTATGCTCGTATGGTGAACTCCATTCATTGTGGAATCATGTGTTGGCCTTTGTTCCATCCCTTACTAACATGCAGCAACACTACTGAGTGTAAGTGTACCATGCCATGCCACATAGGAAAGAGTTGCACTCAAGGATCAGCCTCAATTGCATTCCTCAATTCTTACTGCAAGGAAAGATAAATTATTACTTCCCAGTGCTTCTCTGGGTCTTTGGTTTTCTGTCTGGACATCAGTTGTGCTGTGCAAATTCTTCTGAAGAGATGTGAATATGTAGGATATTAATCAGGCAGCCATGGCATTTGCATGGCCTTAGCTCTTAGCAATTAGACATGTAACTGAGACAAAGCAGTCTATCCTGGGAGAACTTGTCTATATAAGAGGGGAATTACAATAATAAAACACATGTACACAGATATTCACTTCTAATTTAGCTTTTGATATGGCAGGAAAATGAGATAAATGGGAGGATGAAATAGAGGTCTTTCATTCCTTACATTTGGCAGCATATAAACATAAGAGATCATACTTGAGACCTATACCCAAGAGCCTTTCCTGAGAGCCCAAATATTTAGAACCAGTGAGAAAAACTCACTAATAACAACAAAAAATTGTAGAAAGTTATGATAGCCATAACATTTGGCCTTTAATGGGGGAATAAAATCACAAATCACACTTTGGGGAGTCTTAATATTCATTCAATATAAGAAAACATGGTAATCAGAGAATATTCTGTATTTACACTGCTTATATGTGAGGGAGCTTTAAATAAGCACTGAAAAAGGCTCAACATTTCTGTTAGTGCTGGGCGATCATCACCCAAGAATATTCTGTGTACATTTCTCCACGGCAAAAATGTATACTGGGGATGAAAGATATGTGTGTAGCTGGAAAGCACTGAGCAGCATGATGTGACCAGTGAAAATGTTTAGTACCATAGTGCAGGCGCTGGAGCATATCACAATCAGGGACCTTACTTTCTCTGGTAAAGGTGGCAATTCATAGAATGGCCAGCTATTCTTAGAACCTGAACCAAGCCAAGAACTGAAATGGGTATCAACGATAGAAAGATATGTAGTAGTGAGTGGTGACAAGGTGTCTACACAGCAGGAGCACTCAGTTTTGTTGCTGAGCTCTCCATTGCACTTCGCTGATGAATCTTTAATGTTCTAGAAGTGTTGCTTTGTGGTCTACTGTGGTAGCTTTGTGGAGTCGTAATGTGTATGCTCTTCTCTTTGATTCTAATGATGAAGCTCATTCATTCAACATCTATTGACTTGGGGTTCTGAATCAATGATCAAGTTGGGAATGAGGTTCTCACTTAAGCAGGGAGAACAGCCAGTAGGGTGAAGCATAAGCATGTGGAAGAATGGAAGAGGAGGTAGAGGTTTACAGAAGTCTCTGAATATAGTTGCCATTGTGTTCTGCTTTGGGAAATAAGGGTCAGGGATTACCTCTTAATCTTTCTAATATCATGCAATTATTCTTATCTGCAATTAAATAGGGAAGGGAAGATGCAGCAATCCTAGCCTGTGATTATTCAGAGAAGTGAGTTTTAGAGAAATGATTTCTCTTTTTTAAACTAATTTCCAGGAAATTTGCTAAAATGAAGATAATCCCTTAGTAGTGATAAGCAAAATACCTAGAACTTCATATTATTGTAAAAAAAAAGGGGGGGGAGATTAAAAAATAAGTTTTTACAGTGTGTGTGTGTGTGTGTGTGTGTGTGTGTGTGTGTGTGTGTGTGTGTGTGTGTGTCTATTAGGAATTCAGAGGACAGATTGCCATTGTACAGGGTCAGTTATTTTCTTCTATATGATCTTGGGATCTTAAAAGTAGGATTGTTTTTTTAAATCTTAGGATCAAAAGTAGGTTTTCAGGCACTTTTCCACACTGAACCATCTCACAAACTAAAAGCATATTCTCAATTTGCCACATAATTTCATAAATGTTTAAAAACATAACACAAATGATATATTCACAATCAGACCAAGTTAAATATCCTACTAGTATAACAAATAACAATTGGTTGACTTACAAAAGTGAAAAATTAGTCTTTTTCATAGTTTCAAATACTTGAATGGAAGGTCAATCCGCCTCATAATTTATGGAACTTTTATTGAACACCAAAATGATATATTGAGCACCATATGATAGCAACAGCATGTAGTAGAGGAAGCCATTTCCTTACAGGATCCAGGAAGAATTAAGAAATACAAAAAAGACTCGGGGCCCCAGTATTCAATCTGAAGGAATGCCTGTAATGCTTTAAAGCTTTGTACTGTATCTTAGCCTCAAAGTTCTCAATACTCACAACAGTAACAAGGCTGGGGCCAAACCTTTACCATACTTGTCTTGGGGGTGGGGTGCGGCATTTTTATCTATGTTATAGAAAAATACATCACAGTATTTTGTAGAATATATAAAGTTGATTAAATTGCTATAAATTCATCCTGAAATATTTAATTATAAATTTGCAAAAGCTACTGAGATTGCATTGATAATAAAATGTAAAGGGAATAATAATACTGTGAATACTACAACAAGTAACAATAGTATTCACTCAAGATAATTAAAAAAGATATTTACAAAATTATAATTCCTAGATGTCCAACTATATATTGAAAAATAAGTTCAGTAAAGATACCACATATGTCGAACACAAACATGACATTGGAAAGCTAGCTCCATAAAAATTTCTAATAATTGTGGAGAAGGTACCAGTGCTTTTGACATTCTGCAAAATGGCTATTTCATTGCACACTTAGATGTATGGTGGTTCATTGGGTTCTCATACTAGGAATTCCTCAAAATTACTGTAAGTTTTTCTTTGTTTTATTGTTTTTGTTTGTTTGTTTGTTTTGGTTTTTCGGCACAGGGTTTCTCTGTGTAGCTTTGCACCTTTCCTGGAACTCACTTGGTAGCCCAGGCTGGCCTTGAACTCACAGAGATCCGCCTGCCTCTGCCTCCCAAGTGCTGGGATTAAAGACATGCGCTACCACCACCTGGCTGTTTTATGTTTTATAAAGATAAAATTCAGGTAAAATATCAAGTTATTTATCAAGTTATTGTGAGCCAAAAGACATAAATTGACAGCAAGCAAATGATAAGCATATTTAAGCATAAAGATATTTAAGAAAATTTACATAATTAAAAAACATTCATATTTTGAAATATTAATATATGAAAATTTAATTGTCAATAATAAATTTTAATATTATAGTGTGTTTGAATTTTCTCTATTTTAGACCTTGTAAGCATCAATTCTAGGAATATTCTAATAAGTACTTAATTATATATCTTTATCTCTAATATATGAATATATATATGTCATTATATTAGTCAGATAAAAAAGGCGAGATAGTTCAACTACCACATTTTCTCAGTAAATTTTAATGACATACAGAAAAAAATTTATTTTGTACATGTAACAGATTTATGTTATAATCTTTAATGTTGGCCTTTACCAGAAAAGGAATTTACTGAGTTTTCTGAAGTTCACATTGTTAATTTTGGCTTTAATACCTTAGATTTCTTCCACTATTTTAAAAATAAAAATAACAAGTCTCATGAGCCTTCAAGGGTTGTAGAAGTTGTAAAGAGACAGCTCACATGAGCTCCAGGGAAATTAAGGAAAACTTCAAGGTTGTAGGAAGGAAATACCTGCCGAAGAAAAGATCTGGATTTTAGTTAACAGCAGACATTGTGAGGAGTCAATTTCACTGCCACAATCTATGTGCAAAGTTTAAAAAATAAATAAATAAATTGGAAGAAATGACAATTCCATGTGACAAGTATACTGTAAACACACATATTTAATAATACATCAAGGGTGAAAAGGACCTAGGGCTACAAGGAAAGTCATCTTGTGATAAGCTTCTTGAATTTTGTGACTAAAACCCCCTTTAATTTTATCATAGTGTATGGCTTTGCTTATAATAATGTACAAATATTTTAGTACTAATAAAAATTGTTACAAGTATAGGCATGTAATTACGTTCATTCAGGCTCTGCAATGTAATCTCAACTCAACAGATATAATGACAGAGAACTATTAGGAAGATGGCCAAGGATTTGACTGATTGCTCCTCCAATAAACTTTATTACAAAAGCTAACAACATGTATTAATTTTTCAATCAAATTTAAAAAAAAATATCATGAGTAGGAAAATATATAAAATATTGTACATGGAAAATGAAGGAACTATCCCATATTTGATATACTGTAAAGATGGTATGTTATTTCACTGATTTTAAAGACATTTGCAGCATATATTTTGTATTTGCTATTTTTCTATTTTTGTAATAGAATACTTAGACAAAACAGATCCTGGGGAAGAAAAGATTCACTTTGGCTTATAATTTCACAGGAATAAAATCTATGAATATGGTCAAAACACAGCAGCAGACAGGTGAGGCAGGGAAGCAGGGAAAAGGGTGTTCCTGAACATGTTTTATCCACACATAGGAAGCAGAGAGAAAGCAGGAGGTGCAATAAGTCTTCAGAACTTCAAAAAACTGTGTTCTGGTGCCTAAAGTTTCCACAAACTACTTAAACAGCACCACCATTTGGTGACAAATATTCACATACGTGAGTTTATGTGGAGAACTCTTGTTCAAGCCATCATCACACATATCATATTATGACATAAATGAATCTTTCAAGAGACTACTTATAAATGTACTTAAAATACCGTGGCAAGGTAATATAAGAATCCTTTAGAGGAAATTCATAACGTCATGTGAAGACCACCCATGACATTTTATAAAAATAATTATGTCACCAGGAAAGGCAGAAAAAGATGCTAGTAAAATCTACTAATATCTTGAATAAATTAGAATTTATGAAAAAATTAATGTAAACTTTTAATACAAATAATGGAGAATATTAAGTCTTTCAATTGTCCAAATGATATGTAATTAAGAAAAATGTTTCTGAATCTTAATAAGAAAAATTAGCCTTTCTACATTTTAACATTTTACATTTCCTGGTTGTATTTTTCAGTTTCTCATTCCAGTGTAGTCTTAAAATCCAGCCATCGAAGAGGCAACAATTGATTAGTCCATAGAGAAGACAAAACAGATTTCTCCATTTCCCGTACTCAAGCACTATAATCACGGGGATGGTGAGAATGGCCCAGTGGTTAAGATCCCTGGTTGCATTTCCCAAGGACACAGATTCACTTCCCAGAACCCACATGAAGTTCTCATCCTTCTGTGACTCCATTTCCAGGAGATCTAACATTCTTTGCTGGCTTCTGTGCTTACCAGGCACACAAGTAGTGCACAAAAATAGATGCAGACAAAATAGTCATATACATAAAATAAATAAGAATAAAAAATCTTGAAAATATAATTATCAGTTTTCTCGAAATCCATCCTTATGAAGTACTTGCTAACTTGTAAAAGATACTTTTTACCAAAGGTATTTAATTAAAGGAATTTGTTAATTTCCAGGTGCCCAGAGCAGGAATAATAATTGTGAGAACTGTTTCTTAATAGTACATTAGTAAGAAATAGAAATAATAAAAAAAGAAACACAAATACTCTGTGGTTTAAGTACAATAAACTAAAATGAAAACTAAGAGCTCTTGTCAACAAATTTGAGGTGGGAGAGGAATCAAGAATCAGTAAGCTTACAGAGGGGTCAGCTGATGCCAGTAAGATAAAGAATTATAAAGATAGTCTTCAGATTCAGAGGACATCAAATGTCTATGTAGTAAGATTCTCAGAAGAGGAGGGAAAAAAAGAAGAGCATAAAAAAGCAATTAAAATCTTCTAAAATTTGGTGACCACTGTGAATCTACATACCATAAAATTTCAGTAAAATTCAAATTGCGTAAACTTAACGACAAATATAACTGTACATACAAATTCCTGACTAAATGTATACTATATAGAATAACTATATATAATATATACATATATGCAGTTACTTAGTGAGTAACAAATTATTTATATTTATATATATTCCTTTTTTGGGGTGTGTCAAGACAGGGTTTCTCTGTGTAACTTTGGTACCTGTCCTGGCTCTTGCTGTGTAGACCAGACTGGTCTCAAACTTACAGAAGTATGCCTGGCTCTGCCTCCCAAGTGCTGGGATTAAAGGCATGTGCCAACACTGCCTGGCTTATATATATTCTTAATTATACAAATAAATACTTCTAGTCTGTATAATGCTGCTTGTATGTGTTTTTTCTGGATTGACCATTTGATATCAGATATTTGCTGTAGGATGTTCTGTATGCTGTGAATATGTGTTGCTCTGATTCATTGATAAACAAAATGCTGATTGACCAGTAGCCAGGCAGGAAGTATAGGCAGGATAAGCAGACAAGGAGAATTGTGGAAATAGGAAGGCTGAGTCAGTAGATGCCATCCCGCCATCCAGAAAGCAGCATGTAATAGCACACAGGTAAAAGCCACAGAAAATGTAGCGACATATAGATTAACAGAAATGGACTGAGAATAAGTGCAAGAGCTAGTCAGTAGGAAGCCTGAGCCAATGGCTGAGCAGTTTTAATTAATATAAGTCTCTGTGTTTTTACTTGGGTCTGAGTGTATGTGGACCAGGTGGGACACAGGAAAACTTCCAGCTATAAATGGTGCCAAAACATGGGACCTAAAACCTGAGAAAGCTTTAAAAAAAATAAAAGATTCTAAAATGGAGCTAAAAACAGCTTAGCCTCCTAGTTGTGTCTCTCAGGCCAGCTGTGAGCTACAGTATGACAGATACACAGCATGCAGGCTTGAACCAAGTAGCATGGTGGATTCCTGCCATAGTACACAGAGGCATCTCTAAGCCACACAGTACACACATGGTGGATTTAGCTTTTGCTAGTACAAAATAAAAAGTTTTCTGGGCTACACACTGCATAAATGGAGACATAGACCCACTGCTTCCAAGAGTTGATGGTATACATGGCCCAGAGCTGGAGGTCAATTAACTCCACCAATTTGAGAAGAGTCAGCAGCCAAGGTTTCAGCTTCAGTACTAGCCACTACAGCTTAAACCAATAGATTCACAATAAAACAGATTCAGATGAGATAAAACCTAAACTGTTTATAATGTGTGTAAAAGTGTATGTAAGCTTAAAAGAAAGAGAAAAAGGAACATAGACAGTTATATCAAAATATAGAAAGTTTTAAAAATAGTCTTTAAAGAGAAAGTAAAAGTAATAAAAAATAAGCCATGTAAAGATGGATATTACACAAAAAATCTAATTGTCTTCTCTTTTATATTTTTAACTGCAGAAAAATATTTGATTGTAAAGGCTACTCAGTTAAGCCAATATGTATATTTTCAGGGTATCTTGACTTTAAAATTTATGCTATGCTTTGGTTTCTACAGGAAGCAAGAGGTTATGGATTTGTTCCAGGTTATGATGGATCAGATTTGATCAAGCCAGACCTCCTGAATCTTAACAGATGGTACCTATCAACAAAGATTATAGCCAGTTTATAATTCTTAATTTTCTCATAAGATCCCCATAAGATTGCCAGTGTCCTCTCTCAGCAGAAAGTAGCCTAGAATACTATGCCCACATTCCCCCAAAAAAGGATTATGGATGTTTTTGTCTTTGTTTAGATTGTTGGTTGCAAATTGTTATTGGTCATAGTTAATATCTTTCTAAAAAATAAAGGGGGATATGGTATAGAAATATAAGATATAGATATGATAGGATAAAAGGGTAGATTATTGAATCTACTTTTAAAGAGTAACGACTTATTTAAAATGTTTTACAATGCTATGCGTTTTTAGTTTATTGATACAAATTTAAAGTGAATTTTATTATACTGTATGTATATTTCTACTCTTTTTTTTTGGTTTGATTTTTCAAGACAGGGTTCCTCTGTGTAGCTTTGCACCTTTCCTTGATCTCGCTCTATAGACCAGGCTGGTCTTGAACTCACAAAGATCTGCCTGCCTCTGTCTCCTGAGTGCTCGGATTAAAGGCATGAGCCACCACTGCCCAGCCAGTATATTTCTACTCTTGATTAAAGTATTTTGTTAGTGTAACTCATTTGAAATTGTAATGTATAATTAAGAAATACAGATTAATAATTAGTCTTCTATGACAGTCAAACTTATAGTCATGTTAAGTTTTCTAGGTATACATAGATATAATTCAATTAGGCAGGTAATCTTCAAACACTTCAAAGACCTACAGAACATGGCATTTAAAACGTTTTAAAAACTTAGACTTTCTGGACAAAGAGGCATGCTTGTTCCTGGCAGTACTGATTTACTTCAAAGACAAAGATGGTTGTCAAAGACACTCCATATGGAGTTTATCTTCTTCTTGGTAAAAATAGCCATTTAGGTGAGAAACTCTTCATGTCTGGACTGCTTGACAAAATGTTGTATTGACTGGACATGTAGGACCCATAGGAAGGTGACCACTGAACTTTGCAAGGCAAAATGGTCCTTCGGGTTTCTGCTTCATAGAAGAAACTACCAGACACATGAAGAAGTGACTGAGAGACTCTAGACCTATGGGCTGAAGATGGATGCCCCAACTTTATAGGGGAACTTTGAGTGACTGTCCAGGCAGACAGCTGTCTCTGTCATTCTAGATTTTTGAAATTGCTTACAATGTTCTTCCTGTTTATGTTGATAATATTGTATCCTTCTGAGGTCTTCAATGTAGTTGAAGATTACATAGTTATAATTATAATTTTCCTTGGTTATGATAAAAGATAAGTTAGATATGAAACTTTAGATTCACAAATATATTATAGAATATTTTCTTTAATTTTTCCAAATGCAAATAGACTAGATATTATATCTATTATTCTTGCTTGATAACTGTTCTGTTATATGTAATTTTACTATGTCAAAGTTAAAACCTTCCTTTTTGATTAGACAGAAAAGGGGAGGTGTAGGATGTTCTGTATGCTGTGAGTATGTGTTGCTCTGATTGGTTGACAAATAAAGTGCTGATTGGCCAGTAGCCAGGCAGGAAATATGGGCAGGATTAGCAGACAAGGAGAATTGTGGGAATAGGGAGGTTGAGTCAGGAGACGCCCACCTGACATCCAGAGAGCAGCATGTAATGGCACACAGATAAAGCCATGGAAAACATGGTGACATATAGATAAACAGAAATTGGCTGAGTTTAAGTGCAAGAGCTAGTCAGTAGGAAGCCTGAGCTAATGGCCAATCAGTTTTAATTAATATAAGCCTCTGTGTCTTTAATTGGTTCTGAGCAGTTGTGGATGGGGCGGGACACAGGAAAACTTCCAGCTACAGATATTCATACCTTATTAATTTTGAAGGGCTTGCAATATATGGAGTCTATGTTTTCCACAAAAATTGTTATAATTAATAAGAAAATAATATGAACAATGCAATAATTATATAATTATCTTTTAGTCCACACCTCTTTACTTGTAAGTGTTCATTGCAATGAGTCACTGGTCCAGTTCAAAGCCTCTGGCTTCTGCTGCAATACTGATACTGGGCCCTCCCTGGGACTCCACTAGGGAAAGCCTGTTGTTGCCCTGTGTCATGGAGATCCTGTAGCATTGTATATGCAGGTCTGGCCCTTCACATACTCTAGAAGTGCTCAGAAGAAGTGGATGTTGGGGCGAGCTGACTCATAGCCTTGGTTGTGTGCCAGCCAGTCAGCCAGTTAGCTTTCCCTCATCCTTGCTGCCCTGGTGAGGTCTCAAGCACTACCCCCGGGAGCTCAACAAATGAAGCAGGCTCCAAGGAACAGGGCCAGTTCTCCTGCTCTTGTGATCACTCACCCTCACACGACCAGAGCCAGGTCTACTCTTTTGCCCAGGAGAGGTGCAGGTCCCTTTCTCTCAATTGCTGCAGTTGGTGAGGGGCAGGGCCAGCTCTTCTATTCTCATGACCCTGAGGTTGGCTCTTCTGAAGTTTGCAGTTGGCAAGGGGTGGGGATGGGGCATATTTCCCTCATATGTGCCACCAAATGGCATACAAAGGAGGGGGCAGGGCTGCTCTCCTGCTCTCACATCCACAGAACAGGCCCACCTGCACCCCAGCCAACAGGGCCATGCCAAAGTTTAACAGGGCCATCTGATTATAATGTAACCAACTCACCAAGGAAATTAGAGAATATTCACAATCTTATTAAAACAAAAATATAATATTGTAATAGTTGTATAACACACTTAAAGCAGTATATAGAAAGGATATTACAATGATCTATCTACTACTTTAAAAAATAGGGAAAAAACAAACTGAACCTGAAGACAATGAAAACTAATAGAGAATAGGAAACGAGATGTAAGCGAAACCAAATGCTGTTTCCTTCAAAATATATACATGAATCCTAAAACTTCATGTGGTCTGACAAATCAAAAAAAAGAGTCAGATTATTCAAATTAATAAAATAAGAAAGGGAGTTTAAATAAAATATCAAAGACATGAATAAATAGTATAAAAATTAGACTGATCAAATTAGATGATAAATGAGGTGTCTACAGCTCAAAAATGGAAGAGATATGTAAACTGACTCTATTAAACATGAACTTCAAGTCATGATTTATAGTGATTTACAAAGTTCCTCCCCACAATCCAGTTCCCAATTTTTATGTGGAGATATGTGATATGACAACGATTTCAAGTATTACTAAACTCTCAAAAAATCGCTATAGGAGGTACTACTGCCACCAAAATAGACAATGATCTAACAGAAGAAAATTTTGTTCTTCGATATCCATTTTGAAAATAGACAAAAATATCTCCACCCAAATTCCAATAAATCAAATCAGGTGACAAGCCTATAAAAGTCTACAGTGGAATACACCAAAACATCTTGAAAATTAGTGAAAATTTATTATATTAATTACTCTCTTGTTTTGGTGATATGAAATACTCACAAATTTAGTACCCTAAAAATATAAAAAAAAGTCCCCCACATGACTTTTGTTTTTTGTTTTTGTTTTTGGAGACAGGGTTTCTCTGTTTAGCTTTGTGCCTTTCCTGGAACTCGATTTGTAGACCAGGCTGGCCTTGAACTCACAGAGATCTGCCTGCCTCTGCCTCCTGAGTGCTGGGATGAAAGGCTTGTGCAGCCACCACCACCTGGCCCCCCACCATGACTTTAATGTAGAGTTCATTGGGTTAAAATGAAACTGATGGCAGATTTTCATCTCATTCTGAAGACTATAGCATAAAAATATCCTTTAGAGTATCTAACTCAGTCATTTCATTCATCAACTCTTCTACTATATATTTGTAATACATGCTGCTGGGATTTTGATTTGGTTTCCATGTATTCATTTGTTAAGTTTTATGCATCATGTTTTACTCTGTTCAGTCTTTATTGATTTTGAATTAGATAATGTATTCTACAGTCCATAATACTTTGGTGGTTCCCATTAATATGCAATTCTCATATCCCTCTGTGCCCTGTGTTATCCAATCCTTTTATAGCCTCATTTAACTCATACCGTCTGTCAACATGTGACAGCTACACTGATATTTCTTCTTCAAGAGATCAAATACTTCAAAGATATTTCATCTGGACCATTTATTGACACTGAGAGACATTCCCTACATGCATTTCCTTATTAAATTCCACAAAAAAAAATCTGTTTAAATCTTACATGCCCAGGAAGGCTTTCTCTGAACAGATAGTAGAATTTGACTTCCTGTTGTAATTGGTCAGTATTTGTCCTCCCTCAAGAACTGTAAACTCCACAAGAACAGCAATTATAGCTGATTGTTTTTCTCCCACACTATTTCAATAGCTCCTTTATCCATAGAAACAGAGCAAGGCATTTAGATTTCACCTAGTTATTGATTTACATGGCCTGATAAAGAATAAATAAATGTTCATTTTATAAGTGATCACCAGGAATGTCATTTAACTTTGCTAACAGACATGATGTATTTGTCAATAACAATCTGATTCAATTTGTAACAAGTACTTTTGCTTTATGTAAAACAAGCATTTAAAAAGAGCAACTGTATGAAGAAGGATCATTTAATCCTCATATGTAAGGCTCCACACTTGTTTTGCTTCTTTCAATAGAATTTAACTTTCAGGGCATTTTCCTTGTTTTGAAAGGCATTTTCCCCACAATAGCATGGTGATTATCTTAATATTTTCCACAACAGAGCAAAATGTGTTATCATAGTATGAGGCCAGTAAAATGTTCTTTTGCTTAAATAGATTCCCTGGATGTAAATACTTTAGTACTGCAGAGAATACATTTTCATTTTAAAGATATAAAAGAAATAAAACTACAGTTCACAAATGATGGAAAAATGAGCAACAACCTCAATAATTTATATTCTGGACAAGGTTTGGAAAATATTAATGTTCGGGGTCTTTCAGATGCTGACACTTGAGTCTTGACTTAATTGTGTTTACCTGTGGAGAGGCATTTCAGAGCTGTGTGGAAACTGGATACAATGCTGATGGGGGATATTCTGTTTTGATACAGATTTTTACATGATTACTCTAAACAATTTTTGAATCAATAAGTAATTATGATGGTTCTTTCCAATCAAATAAATATTGACTTTGAAGATGACATATGCTTTTCTCTACTTTGGAGAGAGAATGTACTGATTGTCATTTGCTGTGATTTAACATTAAATAAACCCATATTTCTGTTAAATAAAGAAATACATGTTTAAGAGAGCACAACACTAACTTTATGTG
The DNA here is from genome assembly GCF_049852395.1 of Peromyscus maniculatus bairdii. Taxonomy (NCBI): domain Eukaryota; kingdom Metazoa; phylum Chordata; class Mammalia; order Rodentia; family Cricetidae; genus Peromyscus; species Peromyscus maniculatus. The sequence goes on from NC_134861.1 coordinate 74,329,190, forward strand.
CTTTTCTTGGGGGTTATAACAGGCTATTATGTCTGTTTTTCTACCCAGTCTTTGCGTACCAGTTTGAAGGAGATATACTAAGAGAATATAGTAGTGTATTTATTTGAATCATTAATATTAAACCTGACAGCATTATCTCTACTTTTTATAACACTATAAAATTGGTTTATAGTGATACAATTAGTAATGTTAAGCCTTGGTATTATATTGAGTAGTACTGATTGTTCCACAGTAAAGTTCACTTTATAGTGACATAAAGGAACAATATTTGTGCCATAATGCTTTATGGCACCAAGTGGCTGCATTGTAGGACAATAGCAGTTATTCAGGCTGCTTTTATCTCAGTTAATCTGTGTGCTCAAGGTACATTTTAAATTTTCATTTCCAGAACACAGGGATACATTGTGGCCACCTGTTTAAGAGCTTTTTCCATTTTCCTTTATTTTCCACAACTGCAGTTAGTATAATATAGTTCATTCTTTTGAGTGCTATGGATACTTTATCTTTTCATTAATATGTGTGAACAAGTCCATCATTTTTTTCACTTATATGTTTTCTATATAATTATCATTTTATAAAGAGATTATGACTTTATTTTAATTAAATTTAATCAAACATGAGTTAAATGTCAACTCACAGACAATAACAATAGTATTCTATATTTTGGTAGCTTAAATACACTGAAGTAAGTGAATTGTATTAATGATATGATAATGTTGGCTAAATGACAAAAATAATTTTCTATTTGTCTATTACATATTCCAGGATAGATTAAGATAAAGCTCATTTTTCAACAAAAATACCTCTGATGTAGCATTTGAAAGATTATTTATTGCATACAACAATCTAGGCCGGAAATTCATGGACTTGTGTCTTCTGTGAAATAATGATGTCGTCTTGGGAAGCCTTCATTGTCCTTTCACTGAAAGTGTATTTTATTCTTAATATGAGGTTACCTAATTCTGGCAGTTATCAAATTGTAATTAAATTTTTGGCTTGGAAGCAATAATTATTTCCTTTGGTGACACAGTAGCTTGCATCAATCACATGGCCCTTCCAACTGCATATATTAGAGAAGGAGATCAGTTCTCTTTGTTCCTCAGAGAGGGTTATAGACACTGTTATACCAGAAATGCCAACCAAGCACGGGGAAATAGGCTTATAATTCCAGGTACTCAGGAGAATGACACAGGTAGAAGATCATCAATTCATAGTTTACCTTGACTTCAGGGTGGTTTCTCACCCAACAAGAACAAATTATGGAGATTCCATCTCAAAAAGTAAAAAAAAACAAATAAATAACTGGTAATATAGTTCAGGAGTAGAGCACCTGTCCATCTTATATAGGACCCTCTTTCAAATGGTAAAATCACTATAAAAACATCAATAAAAGTTTAAAAATGAAAACATTGATCACTTAATACTAATTTGTTTAAATTACTACATTTAAATGATTTTATATCCATTAATACTTAATTATTCTAAATAAGAACCAATCAATTAAAAAGTAAATAAAATTCTACTTGCAAAAAGAATTTATTTAAAATTTTATCAATTCTGTTTTGGCACCAGCATATCAAAATATTAGTACAATATGAGCAGTGAGGTGGCAGAGCAGATAAAATTTCTATGGAAAGCTGATTTTCTGAGTTCAATCCCCAGTTCCCACGGTGGTAAGAGAGAACAGACTCCAGAAATTTACTCATTAACCTACACATGCATGCCTTCATATTCCACAAACATAGCATACATGCATAAAATAATAAGAAATAAAATGAAGTAAACACTTAATCCAATACCTGTTAGCAAATGAAGCAAGCAGCTTCAGAAATGATTGAATATAAAACAGTCCAATGTACACTATAAAATGTGCCTTGAGCACACAGATTAACTGAGAGATAAGAGCTAATGTCTTAGAGTGCAGCTACTTGATGGCAAAAGCTTGATGACACAAATATTTCATGTATCTGACAATGCAATAACATTAAATTATTTTAAAATGATCTCTCTTCCTCCTTCCCTCCTGTCTCTGTCTCTTCCCCCACCCCCGTGTGTGTGTGTATGTGTGTGTGTGTGTGTGTGTGTGTGTGTGTGTGTGTGTGTGTGTTTTATGAAGCTGTGGTTCAAACTTAGGACTGTGTGAGTGCTAGGAAACTGAGAATCACGAAAATAAGTTGCACATCTCAAGTTTCAGTATTTATTTTTTCCTTCAATGTTTTATTTCACAATACCAATAATCTGAAGTATGTTTTCTAACACTTCTATTTCTGGTTGAGTCATTCACTTTTTTCCTTATGTTAAACGCTATTTTTCATAGAGAGTTTTGTTTCAGGTTCATGATAAATTGTGAGCCAAATAGTCTCTGATCTGGTTCTAGGGCTAAATTGAGCGAGTGATATATATGTGAAATAAAATATACTAGTAAACATCAGAAAACCTCCTGTGGCAATAATAGGAGGAAATTTAATTTCAGTGTCACTACTCTAATTAAAAATTTATATATGTCTACTCCATGCATTATCTCTGAGATTATTCAATAATCATAGACAAGTATGGGAATCACTCTTGCTCTGGTATTGAAAACAAGCTCCTCAGTCATTGTCTTTATTTAATTCCTGTACTGAGTGGCTGTTATCAGTAGGGGCGATGCATAATTTTATGCCTGCTTCATGAAGAATATATCTTAAATTTATTAAAAATGTAACATTCAAATATAGAACCTTTTTCTCTTTTACTTTTTATAATAACTAATGCAATGTCTAGCATGTCCTTTTGTTAATCCCATCTGATTTATGTTTGACCCATGAATCAATTTATTCAGGTTGTACAAAAATGTTCTACTTGTTCATTAAAATTTTGATGTATTCCTGAATGGATATCTTGCTGAGTTTTTTCTTGTGATAATCTTCATTTTACTCAAATTAATTTTCATATTACTTCCACTTGTTCTATTAACTAAAACTCCTACAATGAATAGAGCTATCCTAAGGAACAAAATGTATTCATGAGTGTAAGCGGGCTTCCTGGCACCAACTCTAAGTCATCTGACTTCTGTGGATGATTAAAAGGAGTTTCTGGATTATGTATTATTCTTGAACAAATTCTCTTTCAGACATTTAAAGCTAAAATATACTATTTGTAAGATTTTGTTGGTTAACTAAGTAGAAGTTCAACTACTCCATATGTTTTTGTATTGGCATTTAAATAAGTCAAATATTATGTCTTGTGAAAATGATTTTAATGCTTGTCTTACACTCTGCTTTATGTTGTAGAAACAGTAACACCTCTTCTTTCATTTCTTAGATTGTTTTCTCAACTCTGGACCCTAACTCCCATGGTATCAAGTGACTCAGTGTGGATGTGGTCCTGGCCATTCAGTGATCAAGATCCCCACAAACAAAGAACTCAATGGTACTTTTGTTTCCTAATGTTTTTTGTTTGTTTGTTTGGTTTGGTGTTTGTCATGCTGGTTCTTTACTTGTAAAGTATATTACTGTTGCTGACACAATTTTTTTAATGAATTTTGTGTATGTTTGTTAGCTGTGTTTCTTTTTAAAATTTTTATTTCTTCAATTGATTGTTTGCCTATTTTTTTTTCCTAAAGAAAGAAAAATAAAGCATCTGGAGCTGGGTTGGTAGGGAAAATATTTGAGGATTTGAGAGAGGGGAAAGTGTGATCAGATTATATTGTAAGAGTATTTTTATTGTATAAAAATAATAAAGAAACCTAAAAATGTTTATAGTATCTCTGAACAGAGCAGGGTTGGGGGATTAAAGGTGCTGCCAAAAATTGATTCAGTTTAAAAGAAGTAAAGGGCTTTGCTCCTAGGCTGCAAGACAGGTGCCTTATTGAATTTCTGGACTCAACAGGGTCTCACTCTTTGCACGTAAAAATGCAGACTGCTTCAAAGATACTTGTATTAAATGAAATCCTTGGGAATCCTCATTGCTCAGGGTACTAGGAGATTATTTGCTTGCATTTAGCTTGTAAGGAATATAAGCCTTTGTATCTGCAGCAGGGTTTCCCATAAGCTCAGACAGAGATCACATAGAGGTTACCATTGAGGTTTTCAGCAGGAAACCTGGTAGGTCAGGCAGTGTATGACAAGGTTAGAGTCCTACCATGGAACTTCTGATCATTTAATATTTCCTGAGCTTTGGGGGCTTACTTGAATGCCTGGAATGTGGAGTATGTGCTGAGTAAGCTTTATGCAGTGAGAAGGGACAGCTCAGGAGAGTACACAGTTTGCCTGGCCTCAGAGAAGCCACAGGGTTGGGAATGACCAAGTCCTCTTCAACTTCTACAGTGCTGGTCTGTGCTTCAGACGTTGGATGTAGTACTGCAAGATTAACTGTTTTCTCTAACAGTTCAATCTTGTTTTAGTCCATTTTTTTCATCTTTAATAGCCCTGATCTATCCGTTTAAAAGGTGGTGGTGGTGGTTATATTCTGCCACTGTATTTTAGAAACCTGCAATTTTGTTTCTATTTTTTATATGTTTAATTTCTAAGGTTCACCTTGAGCTGCAGAAGGGGTCTTGTCCTTGAAGTTTTAATCAGTGCAGGATTTTGGGGAGGCCAATTAACAAAGATCCATTATGATACAGATATGAGCCCCTTAGTGGTTAAAGGAAAGATTTATTGTTTGGATTTGAAATGACCACCAATGTCTTATCTATTAAAGGGTCAGTATCCAGCCTGAGGTTCTGTGCTTGTGGAAACCATAGGACGTAATGCTCTCTGAAGAAAGATTGGTCATTTGGAAATGTATTATTGTAGGGGATAATAGGAGTTCCCCTGCAATTTCCCATCATTGGATGAATGGGGATGCTCAGCCATGCTTACAATGATATAGATCTTGGTCACAGATCCTCATTCAAAGGATTGTGAACTAAAACATCTAAAATTGAGAGACTAGATAATCCTCTTCTTTTTATAAGTCAATCAGACCTTTCACTACAACAGTGGGGACCCCACGAAAATATTTGTTTCAGTTTTTAGTCTATATCTAGGTTTTACTGCTGGTATTAACTGGAATAAGTTGTTTAATTTTTTCAAAATAAGAGTCTATAAGGGAAGGGAAATATTAATAGAACTTTACGAGGATAAAGTGGCAATTATGTTACTTCACTTAGTTTCTAATACACACAGAGTACCATTAAAGTAAATATCAGATATATTTGCAAAATTTCATGCTTCTAAGAATTTCAAGTTCAACATTTTAAAAACATGTCACTTGTTACATGAAAAGAGCCACAACTTTGTAGTCATACACCAAAACCGTAGAATAGTATTTTTCATTTTACATCTTAAAATTATTCAAAGGTTTACTGAGGAATATGATATTAACAGTTAAGTAATTGAGACTACAAGCTTAAAATGTCAACTTAAAAAAAAACATTTTGACACATATGACACAAAATGATATAGTTTCTCAATTTCCTTGGATAACCACTACAGTTCAAATCAGTTAATGTAAAAATGTGCTCTTTTAGGAATGCATATAATTTTAACACAGACATGAGTTTATTCCTATGACTGATAAGAACTCAGAAACACAGAAGACATCAGGGAATTGCCATTGATTATTTAGCAAATACAAATACTACAATTATAAATGGAATGCTGAGCAGGAAGTCGGAGGGAAGAATTGTCCCCAATAATAGAAGGAGATGTAATTATTAAGAAAGTGTTCTTTTGGGGACTAGTGGGAAAATGATTTTAGATTTTTATTAAGGTATTTTTGTTTGAAGTGAAAATAATATCATCATGTTAAGCCTGTTCAGTGACTGTTACTAGAGTGATTTTTAACCTTTATTACAAACTATAAAATTATTTAGAAAATAGTAGACATGAATCACTACATACTGGTTTCCTCACTATTGAATTGAATTTTAAATTACATAAGTGTATTAACATACTATTTTGCTTCAATAACTTTAGATATAAATTTAAAAAACATGCATTCTAACACTTATTTAGTCATTCCTTATAAGGCCTCAATTTATATGACAACATTTTTATTCTCTTAATGAACAGAAGTATCTGAATAATTCTTTAGCCATTGCTCCATGCTATTTGAAAATCATAATGTTCTGTTAAGTAAAATAATAAGTAGTTTTGAAAGATCAACTAGTATTTTCATTTATTTCTACCAAATTACTAAAATTTAAGTATATTATATGTCTGTAGGTTATTAGACTTAGTTTTATAAATAATCTAAAGGAAATTCATGACAAAATATATTTGAACAGAAGGTCTACTTACCAAGAGACACAAACATAAATATGTAAAAGAGAGATTTATGAAACATTAAACTATGTATCTGATGAAAGGAAGAGTAAGACATTCAAAAACATACATTAACCTCGGTTTCAGTGCAATGTTAACTATTAAAACCATAACCTCACTAGTTCAGAACTGTATTCTTCTGTCATATGCTGGTTTAGGAAATGTAACATTCATAAGCGTTTTTAAGTGAGATTTCAAATATTTACTTTGTATAACAAACATCAAAACAAAACAAATCATTTTTAAATAACTTTCAAAATATGCAGGTAAATTGCCAATTAATTCTATTTAAGAATCTGTACAACTATACCTATAACCTATTATATATATATATATATATATATATATATATATATATATATATATATATATATATTCACAAATCTGAGTATTTTCAAATAAAATTCAAATCCCTGCCTTTGTAAAATGTATTGTATAATTTGTAGCATAGTATCTTAAAATCCCAACTACTAAAATGGGAGAAATTACAGGTAATCCAAATACTCTTTCATCCATGAAGCACAAGTATGATTCTAAGAAAAAAAGGAATGATATTAATATGTCTAATAAGAAATTAAGAAAAATAACTTCTATGAGAAATATAATTAAAGTATAAAATGGTAATATTATCTTAAAGGCAAATAGCATATTTCAGGACTATTGTTAAAGAGATCCACTCCTGCATTTCTTTCTTGGAACATTTGTTGTTGGTATATACGAAGGGTGCTTGTTCTTTATGTTTAATTTTGAATCCTAATTTGCTTAATGTGTTTTCAGTTGCAGGTGTTTTTCTCTTGGGCGCTTGTCTATAGAATCATATCATTGGCAATAAAGAATATCTTGACTTCTTTTCCTATTGTATTTCCCTTTATTGCCTCAATCATCTTATTGCTCTAGCTAAGACTTTCAGCTTTGTATTCACCAGGAATAGAGGCAGTGCACATTACTACCACGCTCCTGATTTTTAGTGAAATATGTTTTGAATTTTTCTCTACTTAACATTATTTTGCATGTGGCCTTGATTTTTATTTATTTTTTATTATGCTTGAACAATGATAGAAAACTGGTTTTAGCAAGATGAAGATGGATTACTCACACCTTGTCATTAAGCATTTTCTAGTAGCTAGGACCTCTTCAGTATCTTCTAGATTGTGAATGTCTTGGTTATTTTTCTATCACTGTCAAGAGATAACATGATTGAGGCAAGTTATATAATAAAGAGTTTACTAGGCTTATGGTTTCAGAAGGTTAGAATCATGGGTATCATGGCTGTGAACACGGTAGCAGTCTGGCAGCATGGTGCTGGAATAGTAGCTGAGGGCTTACATCTGATCTACAATAATGATGCAAAGATCTAACTGAGAAAAACATGGGCTCAAAGCCCACCCCCAGTGGTAGACCTTCTCTAACAAGGTCATATATCCCAATCTTTCCCAAACATTTCTACCAAATGGGTAGCAAGTATCCAAATATGTGAACCTATTGAGGCCATTCTCATTCAAACCACCACTGTGAAGGAAATTTTCAATAAATTTTAGATTTACCTTTAAAGTCAACATATTCTTTTAAAAATATGGTAGTGAAAACTGGTATTAAATATGGGAAAGGGGAAATATAGTAAAATAAAAACAACTGTATGTAAATGAAATTCTTCTATTTGTAATAAAATAAACTACAAATAGCTTTCTAAGCTACAGATATGAAAGAAAAACACCAAATACAGTTTGTCTGTAAGCAATACTCATGGGGGCAATGTCTTTCTGTGTGCTGTGAATTTGTGTTACTCTGATTGGTTGATTAATAAAGTCATTTGGCCTATGGCAAGGTAGCTTAGAGGCAGGTGGGAAATTTAAAAAGAGAGACAGGAAGAAGTGGGAGGGGGTATGGAGGGAGGGGGTGGGAGGGAGGGGGTGGGGGGAGGGGGGAGAAATTCCAGTCAGCCACCCAAGGAGCAACAGATAATGGGATGCAGGTAAAGCCACGAAACATGTGGCAATACATAGATTAATCGTTATGGGCTAATTTAAGATATAAGAGTTAGCAAAAAGCTTGAGTCATGGTCATGCAGTTATAATTAATATAAGCTTCCATGTGTTTACTTGGGTCTGAGCAGCTCTAGGGTTGGCAGGTGAGAAAGATTTGTCCTGACTGCCTGCCAGCTGGGACACAGGAAAATTTCAGCTACACAGTACTCAATAATTTATGGTTTTGAAGTTCGGTTTTTCTCAAAAACATCCCATGTGATATATAAAACTAAAAGCAGAATGTTTCCATTCTGTTTATTGTATTATAATTATTTAGTAATAATATCTATGTTTCTATGTATCTATGAATCTATCTATCATCTATCTATCTATCTGTCTGTCTGTCTATCTATCTATCTATCTATCTATCTAATATGACAATGTTCTATGATTGGCTATAGCTACTTTTCTAGAACAATGCATTCTTTACCAAAAGCAAACTTCAAAAAAAAATAGTAAGTTTCCCTATCTTTTTTCAAAAGGTATTTAGTGTTAACTGCCCCTCCATTTATTCTGTTTTACTTTACCTTTTCAATCTCCCTCACATTGAATTCTTCCATTATATTCTCCTTTGCATCTTTATAACACTGTCTGCCTCTCCAAACCACCCTGGTTCATTATTAGCTACTTCCATGAATATTTGAATCAAAACACAGCTATCTAAATCTAAAAGTTAATATCCATGTATAACAGAAAGCATTCAATATTTGTCTTTTGGGATGTGGGTTACTTCAATCAAAATATTTTTTAAAAGCATCCATTTACCTGCCAGTTTCATTTTCCTAACAACTGAATAATATCCCATAGCATAAATGTGCCACATTTTTATTATCCATTCACCAGTTGATGGACATCTAGACTTTTCCTAATTTCTGACTGGTTTGAGTAGAGCATCAAGCAGAGATGAGCAAGTTTCTCTGTAGTTATATTTAGCATCCTTTGAGTATATGGCCAAGACTGGTATACCTGCACCTTATGATACATGATTTTCCAGATTTTTATGGAAACCACATTTATTTCCACAGTGGCTGTACCAGTTTCCATCTTTCCAGCAATGTGCTTGCTTTTCTGCACATCCCTACCAGAATGTTCTGTCATTTGTTTTATTGATTTTTTTTTTTGCATTATCCTATTGGCTAAAGATGTTGAATGTTTTCTTAACTGTTTTCAGCCATGTGTGTCTTATATTTTGAGACCTTTCTATTTGGTTCTATGAACCATTTTTTATTTGGCTATATATTTTCTTGAAATATGTGTGTTTGTGTATATATATTTATATTGCAATCTTCTCTGTATTACATGTCTGTATAGTTTCTCAGAGTTGTCACTTGGTAATAGTAAATTAGTGAATTAGAATATGTGATGGTCTGAATGAAAATGGCCTGCATAGACACATATGGAGTGGCACTATTAGGATGTGTGGCCTTGTTGGAGGAAGTGTGTGGTGATATAATGTTTATGCTTTAACAAATAAAGCTTGCCTGGAGATCAGAGTGCAGAGGTAGCTACTAGAGACCAGGCAGTGATGGCATACATCTTTAATTCTAGCACTTGGGATCTCTTGCCTTTGATCCTAGTACTTGGGATGCACACACCTTCAATACCAGCACTTGGGGAGAGGGAACAGGAATGATATGGCTAGGTGAAGAGTAAGAGAATTTCTAGCCACTACCCTATGACCACAGGGGGCCTTGCATCCTATGTAATCTGTGCACTGTGTGGTCACATAATCTATGTGCCTGTGTGGCATAACTATGTAAGTGCATAAACACACGTGTGGGGGAATGATAAAAGCAGGTCTCATATCCATCTCCCCTCTTCCTGCACAATCTTTCAATAAGCCTAAGCACCCCTTTCTGTTCTCCTTCCCCTAATAAGCCCTTATAGTGGGTTTTGTTGAGCCTCATGGCTTTGATCACACAGTAAACAGTGTTGCATAATAATGGAAGTGATAAAGTGGGGTGGAGACAGGAGCTCGGCCCCCCTTTCAGTCTGAAGACTCCTGGAAGGCAAGAAGACTTTCTAGTTGCTGGCTGCTCTGCTTCTCTGATCTTTCAGCTTTTGTGTTGATTTCTGATTCTGGGTTTTTATTATTTTATTATTTTTATTATTAAGACCATTTAGAATTTTTGCTACAGAAGTGTGTCACTTGGGATAGGCTTTAATGTTTCAAAAGCTCAAGCCAGGCCCAGTGTCACCCTCTTTTTTTTGCTGCCTGTTGATTCAGATGTCACACTCTCAACCTTCTCCAGCACCACGTCTGCCTGGTTACCAGCAAGCTTCCTGCCATGATGATAGTGGACTATATCTCTGAACCCATAAGCCTGCCCCAATTAAATGTATTCCTTTATGAGAGTTGCCACAGTCATGGTGTCTCTTTACAACAGTGGAAACTCTAAGACAGGATATTAATTCCTGGAGAAGATTATTTCTCCTGCCCCCAGTATTTCTCAGTTGCCTATCAGTTTTCTTTGGCTATGGCTCCATAAGGTTTCCCCCATCAATGTTTGCATGCCTATTGGTGCTGTGTTATTCCATCTAGTCCATATGTTATTTAGGCAGGCGTGTTTTGATGTATCAAGGGTGACATTTTCCAGGCATTGCTCAGAGAAACTACCTCACAGGTAATTCACTGGTCCTCCGACGCTAACACACTTTCTAGCCCCTCTTATGTACTGTTTCCTGAGCCTTGGGTGCAGGGATTGTGTTGTAGATCTGTGAGCATGGTCTGAGCAGCCAGTGTTCACTTAGTCTCTGTATTTGGACAAGTTATGACTCTCTGTAATAGCTTCCATCTGTTGCAAGGTAAAGGTTCTTTAATGAGTGATGAGAGATATAGTTATTTGCATGTAAGTATTCAGAGTGCTATTTGGAGTGTTGCTGCTCTACTAAAGCAATGGTAGCATGTAAATGGATGGAACTAGAAAATATTATGTTGAATGAGGTAACCAGACTAAGAAAGAGAAACACTATATCTTCTCTGTTACCTGTGATTTCTAAATCCAAATCTTCAGATGTTAATATATAATCTGGAGTAACCACAAAAAAAAAAAAAACAGGAAAATAAATCATCGTGTCAGTCATATGAAAGGAAATAAGTGAGGTACAAATGATTTAAAGGGGGAAATGAGAAAAAGAAGTCGAGAGATATTTCCCTGGAGTAGAGGGATCATGTTCAATACAGAAGGTGGAAGAAATATTAAATAATAATAAAGATACTTGAGGAATCCATAAAGACTTATATTATTATTTACCTGAAATTAAATATAATCCCTTGCATCTCTTTTAAGGATGATGGAATTATAATTTCATAAATATTAAAAGTGGTTAGCTTCTCTTCATAATATAATTGTTGTATATTTGATCAGAGGATTTTTCAAAGAAATGTTGATCTATATTTAAACTAAAAATATTCTATGTGGTAAACAATTTATAACTGTAAAACAATCACATGCACTTTTGATATACTTAAAATAAGGCATACATTATGATCTTGATGTGGTGGCAGACAACTGTATTTAAAGAATTGCAAGGCAGAGGCAGGAGGATCCTTGTGAATTGGAGGTGAGCCTTGTCTACATTGAGAATTCAAGAACAGCCAAGGCTACAGACAGGTACTCTGTTCCAAAAAAAAAAGGACATACATTATGCTTTTTTCTAAAGAACAACACCAATCCTTGTGATAGCAAAGACATGCCAAAAATCACATGCATACAAACCATAACAGAAGCATGGGAGTATAGAAGTAACTATGCAATTCAATGAGCAATTTAAAAAATTATATAGGATTATCATACAGAAATAAAGCATTTCCCATGCAAACAGACAGCAAAGAACAATGGCGTTATTAGAAATATTTATAGTTCAAACACTTTATTATTAGGAGTTACATGAATTTAGCCAGGAATTGGAAATACTATTAATCTTTAATAGAAAGATCTTCATATGCATTAGTTGACTTATCATTATGAAAATAATAATACTTTCTCTATTAATTACTGTTGTGGGATGGTCTGTATGTCAAATCTATTGCTCCGATTGGTCAATAAATAAAACACTGATTAGCCAGTGGCTAGGCAGGGAGTATAGGCAGGACAAACCAAGAGGAGAAAAGAAAGAACAGGAAGGCAGACAGAGTCACTGCCAGCCGTCATCATGACAAGCAGCATGTGAAGATGCCGGTAAGCCACGAACCACACGGCAATGTATAGATTTATAAAAATGGATTAATTTAAACTATAAGAACAGTTAGCAAGAAGCCTGCCACAGCCATACAGTTTGTAAGCAATATAAGTCTCTGTGTTTACTTGGTTGGGTCTGAGCGGCTGTGGGACTGGTGGGTGACAAAGATTTGTCCTGAATGTGGGCAAGCCAGAAAAAAACTCTAGCTATAAATTACTCTATAAAACTTCACTGAGACTGTATCACATGACCCTGTGGATTTAGAAAAGTACTTTGAAAAATATTCCCTTGAGTCCTTACATCCTAGAAACAATCTCGACATAGAAAGAGAAAGAGAGAAATACCTCAAGGTAGTCAGAAAATTATAGAGGCCACTTAGTACAATCAGACTACTTCATAATAATTCATAACAATTGAAACGTATTTATGTTGCGCTGACTGATCATAAAACTGAGTAGTTTCTAATATTATTTTAGAGACAAACTTTGAAATTACCTCTTTCCCCTTTCTCTACAGGCTTGTTGTACTGATTATTCTTGATTATGGATGAAATTGGGCAATTCAGGGTATTATGTTCGTAGACTACCAAGGAGTATTAAAAACCATTTTTTTTTATCAAAGTTGATTTCTACGCAGTTAAAAATGTATGGTGCTTCATATTATTTAAGAATGCTTCTCTTATGTCTAAATGTAACATGCAAACGTCAATTATTGAGAATCATAATGCCATAAACTTTGAACCTACTCACTTACATAATTTTAAATTTCAGTATTCAAATTATTTTAAATCTGTCTTATCTTATATTACAGTGGAAACATCATCATTTGTCCTTCAATAGAAAATCCTCTGAAATCTTTCCTAGATAAATGTGTTGCAATTGGTTGATATAATAATACTTGACTAATGAGAACAGTTTATTCTGTATTTCTTTCTGATTCTGTGCTCATTGCTAAGGTAGAAAACAGATCTTTTTAACTGGAATGGCAGCAGTTTGGCTGTGTGTCAAAACTAGGCAGGAGATCATGAGTATTCAAGCTACAACTCATCTCTAAGCCTTATTGAGCTAAGTGGGAGTTTTGTAACTTTAGCATGCAATGAATTAGGTCTCTAGTGATGTGAAAAGAAAAGGGCAGGTAGTTCCAGATGGCTAGTACCACAGAAGCCAAGGGTCAACATTTCCAGGGAAAGGGAGTGGGTGCAAAACACAATCTCAATGATTAAAAGTCAGTAGACAGGAAAACAACCCAAACTGTAACAGCTGAATGGAAATTCAGTTAGCATGAACAGATTCTGTTAAGTTTTGCAAGTTATCAAGGTCAATGACATTATTAGAAGATTTGTATCTATTAGGGACATGGTATGGGATTAAGCTGCAATAGACTTATTTTAATAATTTTTCTCTATTTTTTAAGAGGTTGGAGCAGTAAGACATTGTAGCTAATGAATTTAATAAAATAGGAAAATAATGATACCACGATACCACAGAATATTTTATCTTATTTTTCTTTCCATCATGACTGAAACTATCCAATTATATTTTCTGTATAACTTTTTCTCTATTTCACTAATTACCATGCAAAAGATAATGGCTGTGTTTCCAGCATCCTATGGTTGATATCTCATGCAGGATTCATGTAAATTAACTCAATATAGTGTTTTTAATTTAATGCGAACATTAGCAAAAAGAAACAACTTAAGAAACTCAATGATTGTTCAAAACATAAAACAATAAAATGTTACTTGCTACAAAGAGTTTAATACAAAATTTATCTAAAAGCACATTTTAAAGTTAAATGAAATCATAATAGACTTGAGTGTCATCTCACTCTATCAATTAATGAGTGAGAAATAAATTCTCAGAGAGAAATGCATAGATATACAGAGCATTTCAAAGAAATATGCATGTGATGTATATTTTACTTAGGTAGCAGGAGATTGGAGGGAAAGTATAAGAATAATGTCACTGGGAAGGTGGGAGCTGTATCTGGCATCAATATGAGATAGAATAGTTGCTTGTGCTCTCTTTTTGTCATTAGAGCTACCCTATAAATTTGAGTAAGATTTTTACACTTTTATCTCCTGAGTTTAAAGAGTCAACAAGTTAGGCTACAGTACAAAGTTAAGAAAGAGAATTCCTCTTTTTTTTTTAAAAAAATCCTTTTATTAAAGATAGAATTTTTCATATAATATATCATGATTATGATTTCTCCTCCCTTTTCTCTGCTCAGTTATTCCTGACCTTCCCTCCAATTTAGATCTGTCTCTGGCAAGAAAAATATCAGTCTTTCAAGGGTCAGTATTGCAATAAAATGAAATAAATTAAAATGATAAAACAAAACTAATACAACAGAACAGGACAAAATGAACAGAAGGAAAAGAGCCCAAGAAAAGGTTCAAGAAACAGGTGTAGAAGATGAGATCCACTTGTTTGTACACTCAGGAATCCCATAAAACACTAAACAGAAACCAATTATAAATATGCAAATGACATGGATGGTGTGTGGGTCTGTGTGTATGTGTGTATGTGTGTGTGAATGTGTGAGACAGAGAGAGAGAGACAGAGAGACAGAAAGAGAGAGAGAATAATAAATAAATAAAGTATAAAACAAACCAAAACAGAAACTGACAGGACATTATGTGACAAGGGACATCCAAAGATGCTATTGAATTGGTTTTCTGTTACCCTATTCTGTTGTAATAGTTTTTGCATTATTTTATGTTATTATTATTCCATATTAAACTGTTTGTTTTCCAATGAGATACTGAAAGTGGATCCAGATGTAGTGAGAGTAAAGGATTAAATTATGTTAAAAAATAAAAAATCTATTTTCAATCAAAAGAACAAAAAAGAGTTCAGCCTCATTAAATTATCTCTAAAATTGTAAAGTTTCTCAGAAATATTCAGTGCCTCATAGCTTTGGGTTCTCTAAGCTTAACAGAAGTTAAGGAGTTTCTTTATTCCAGTAAGGAATAACTAGGACAATCACAATGAAATCAAATAAAAAAAAAAAAAAACAAAGTCCAACAAGATTTTCAGTGTCAGATGACTGGAATACACATACCATTGTCTCTAGTCTTTAGGGCCTTGTTTCTGCAGCTCTGTTCTCAGCAGCACACACAGTCGTTATCATGGGTTCAGGATGACAATGCTCCACAGCTGCTTCTCTCCTTGGTAGTCATCTCTTGCCACTAGAATATCCGAAACATTAGAGTTTCAGTTGTCATAAGGACTGGAGTTATGGCTTAGTGATTAAAAATACATATGACTGTCCCAGATGATCTGATTTTTTTGCTCCCAGCACCCAAATTCTGTGGCCTATAATTGCTTATAACTCCAGCAGTTGTGAACCCAGTGGGTTGTGGAATATTTGTACATTGTGTGAATGTGTACTGCTGTGACTGGTGTAATAAAAGCTAGGCCAATAGCTAGGCAAGAGGTATAGGTTGGATTTTCAGGGAGAAAAAGGAAGAAGAGGAGGAATTTAGGCATGCCGGAGAAGACAGGATACATGGAGAGGAAACAGGAGGTGCAAGATGGAAGAGAGGTAATCCCATGTGATAGACCTTAGATTAATAAAATTTTTAATTAATTAAAAAAAACTTATAAATGGGTTAATGAAGTTATAAGAGCTAGTAAGAAACAAGCCTAAGCTATAGGCCAAACTTTCATAATTAATAATAAGACTCCATGTCATAATTTGGGAGCTTCTGGCAGGTCAGAAAATGACGCATTACACCAGTGCTTTCTTCTGGCCTTTGAGGGCACCTGTACACACTGGCACATAAAGAGGAGGAATGGACTAGTTTTTGTAGCTAGAGTTTTCCTGCTTTGCCCACAGTCAGGACAAATCTTTGTCACCCGCCAGTCCCACAACCTCTCAGACCCAACCAAGTAAACACAGAGACTTATATTGCTTACAAACTGTATGGCCGTGGCAGGCTTCTTGCTAACTGTTCTTATAGCTTAAATTAATCCATTTCTACAAATCTATACCCTGCCACGTGGCTTATGGCTTACTGGAGTCTTCACATGCTGCTTGTCATGGCGGCAGCTGGCAGTGTCTCTCTGCCTCAGCCTTCTGCTTCCCAGAATTCTCCTCTCTCCTTGTCCCACCTACTTCTTGCCTGTCCACTGGCCAATCAGTGTTTTAGTTATTGACCAATCAGAGCAATTTGACATACAGACCATCCCACAGCAAGTTTTAAAATATAAAAAGATTAAAGATTAAAAAGACAAATGAAATATTAATTATGACCCTAAAGAGGTGTGTTTTGATTTTATCTAATTATGACCAAATTTGTTTGAATATAGACAATTATATAAAGAAATAGTTTTAAAAAATAAAGTCTTTAAAGAGACAGTAAAAAGAGTATAAAAAACAAGCCAGGTAAAGATATTACACAGAGAATCTGGGTTGTGTTGTCTTTAATATTTTTAACTGCAGAAAGACATTTGATTGTAAAGGCTGCTAAATTAAGCCAATATATATGTATATATGATATTTCGATCTTCAAAATTTCAATCTAAGTATATGTTGCCTTGGCAAGGAGGCTCTGTTTTGTTGTTGTTGTTGTTTTCATAGGAAGGAAGAGGCTAAGGATTTGTTCCCGGTAAAGATGGATCAGATTTGATAAAGCCAGACCTTCTGAACCTTAACAGATAGTACCTATCAACAAAGGTTATAGCCGATCTTCCCAGGACTTGACCACTATCTCAAATATTATTCAGGATCCCCATAAGAATTCAGCATTCTTTATCAGCAGGAAGTAGCCTAGAAAACTATGCCCACATTTCCAAAAAATGGATTATGGATGTTTGTCTTTGTTTAGGTTGCTGGTTACAAATTGTTATTGATCATAGTCAATATCTTTCTAAAAGAGAAAAGGGAGATATGTTATGAAAATATAGGATATGGAAATGATAGGATAAAAGGGTGGATTGTTGAGCCCATTTTTAAAGAGCAACTTGTTTAAAATGTTTTACATTGGTATAGATTTTAGTTTATTGATACAAACTTGGAGTTGATTTTGTTATACTATATATATATATATATATAGTATATATCTAAGGTATTACATATATGTAATTCATTTAGATTGTAATGAATAATTAACAAATACAGATTAATAATTAGTCTTCTATGATATCAAATTTATAATCATGTTAGTTAAGTTTTCTAGGTATATGTAGATACAATTCAATTAGGTAAGCAATTTCAAACACTTCAAAGACCTACAGAACATGGCATTTAAAATGTTTTAAAAAACTTAGACTTTCTGAACAGTGAGACACATCTGATCCTGGCAGCACTGATTTACTTCAAAGAGAAAGATGGGCATTGAAGACACTCTATATGGAGTTTATCTTATTCTTGGCAAAAATAGCTATTTGGGCAAGAAACTGTTCTTATCTGGACTGTTTGACACAATGTTATATCACCTGGACATGCAAGACCAATAGGAAGGTGACCACTGAACTTTGCAAGACAAAATGGTCCTTCAGGAATCTGCTTCACAGAAGAAACAGTCAGACATTCTACAGGACACAGAGAGAAGTGACTGAGAGACTCTAAGCCTATGAACTGAAGATGGATGCCCCAACATTGCAGAAGAACTTTGAGTGAATGTCCAGGTAGCCAGCTGTCTCTGTCATTCTAGATATTTGAAAGTTGTTTACAATGCACTTCCTGTTTACTTAGGCAATATTATATCCTTCTGATGTCTTTGATGTTATTGAAGACTAGAAGTTATAATTTTCCTTGGTTATGATAAAAGATAAATTAAATATGAAACTTTAAACTCACAAATATAGAATATATAAAATATTTTCTTTTATTTTACAAAATACAAATAGACTAGATATAATAATTGTAATTCTTGCTCAATCTATGTAATTTTACTAGGTTAAAGTTAAAACCTTCCTTTTGTTTAGAAAGAAAAGGGGGGTCACGGGGAATGTCTTTTTGTATGCTATGAAAATGTATTGCTCTGATTGGTTGATAAATAAAATGCTGATTGGCTGGTAGCCAGGCAGGAAGTATAGGTGGGATAAGCAAACAAGGAGAATTCTGGGAAGAAGAAGGCTGAGTCAGGAGACACCAGTGTGCTGTCCAGGGAGTAGCATGTAATGGCACATAGGTAAAGTCACAGAACACATGGGACACATAGATTAACAAAAATGGGCTGAGTTGAATTGTAAGAGCTAGTCAGTGGTAGGCCTGAGCTAATGGCTGAGTAGTTTTAATTAATATGAGCCTCTGTGTGTTTACTTAGGACTGGTGGGTGAGAGAGATTTGTCCTGACGGCAGCCCAGGCAAGACACAGGAAAACTGACTACATTTGCTTTTCAACACAGGTTGTATAAGTATAGACAGAGGTTTTTGTTGTTGTTGTTGTTGTTGTTGTTTTGTAATTGTTGTGGTTTAAGGTGTTTTCTTTTGTTGTTGTTTTGGTTTGGTTTTTAGTTTTTATAACAAGATGATGGAAGGCACAAGGAAACAAATTAGAAAACAAATAAGAATAAAAGAAAAAAAGAAAAACAAATCTCATTTATGCAGTGATAATAACATCATAATTTTGATGGTGAGAAGTGTTTAAAACATCCTTAGAAAAATGAGAATGTCAGAGTGTCTCTAACTAAGCCAAAATTCTAGGAAGCAATGCAAAATTAAATGTAAATATTTAAATTGTACTATAATGAGGCACTTCTGTTGCAGATTGAAGACAAATTCACTTTCAATTTTACCACAGGAATTTTTTTTTAATCTTTTTATTCATTGTTCTCTCATACACTATATCCCCATTGCAGCTTTCCCTCCTCACTCTACTCTTCCCACTTCCCTCCCCACCTCACCTCTTCCTCAGATCCCCTGCTTCTTCATCTCACTTCAAAAAAGGGTAGGCCTCTGAGGGATATCAACTGAGCATGGCATAACAAGACACAATAAGAAGAGCCACAAACCCTATATCCAGGCCAGATGAGGTACCCCAGTAAGAGGAAAGGGGTCCAAGGGAAGGCAAAAGAATCATAGACACACTCACTCCCATTGTTAAGAGTCCCACAAACACCCCCACTAAACAACCACAACATATATGTAGAGAACCTAGCACAGACACTTTCAGTTTCTGTGATCACATGAATCCTGTGAACTATGCAAAATCTTAGTAAGAATAAACTCCAGTCTCTTTAAAAAAAATGTAGATGATAGCGAATATTCCTTATTTATCTTCTGCATTTAGTTAGAATAAGCAAAAATTTACCTTAATCTACGAGATCATTTTCTGTAATATGATATTTTATTTTGTTTATAACATAGCCACTAGGTAAGTTGAGAGTGAATTACCAGTCAATTAAGAAAAGAACTCTAAATATTTATTTCATTTGAAAATAATTTCTTTTGTTTCAAAGCTATGTACATTTCCCAGATGGATTTACTTCTCCTAGTAGACAAGAAAATAACTATCCCACTTTGTATGAAGTGACATGGGAACACTTGTTTATGTACTGAATTTTACAGTTATTTTATTGTACTTTGTTTCTTTAATTGTTGGTATACCATGAATAAATAATGAAATTTAGCTCATAAAACTTACATACAAAGTTATTACTCCTAAGTAGGCTAAATTTGCATTTTTTTAATTATTCAGGTTGCTTACAAATGTAAATGACATTTTAAGTATTAATGATATTGATGTGACTACAATGCATTTTCTTCCCAAAGAAAATATCCCATTTATTTATAGGATAAGAAATGAAAGCTGTTGGAGCATTTGTGGGTGTTTATGATGTAAAGATCTCAAATGTTCATGTGAAAGATTCATGTGTTATCTTCCAAGAGTTGGATGCTTAAATACTTCACAGAGAATTATTTACTTGAGTAATTGCTGCATTTCTTTATTTACATAAATTAAAACTCATTTTCCAATTGATGGAATATTTTAAGAGAGTCAATTTGGCCACAATTTGCATAACAAAGATATAGCACTATTAAAGGGAGTTAAAATACTCCCCAATGTGATTTCATCCTATCAGATTTGTTATTTAACATGTTACCCCAGGTGCAGTGCATTGAGAAGGTACTGCATGAGATCTGACTACAGATGATCATCTGAATGAGTATCAGTTAGGAAATGATTGCAGGGATACAGTTAAGTGATGAAAATAGACAGAACCAACTGAAGGGATTATCAGGGAATAAATGCATACTAATTTACAGTTCAGCAGTGAGTAGAAGAAGGTTATGTCAAAGAAGGTAATTTCTGGCTATGCAATAGAATACCGTTCCCCAGGATTGCAAATAGAGGTATATTAGGATCGGACAAGATAAATATTTTGTTATATTCAAGCATCATGTATGTTTGTAAAATGTAGCTGTGAACTGAACCCCTTAAGAAAAGGATTACATAAAGTGCTAAAGTAGAAGAGACACTAGGGAAGACTTATAAAGAACTGCAAGCGATATTTACCAGAAGCCAAATGGAAAAAGACTAAGAGACACAGGAGATCAAGAAGGCATACTTCAGATGTTTGAAATATCAAGGAAAGAAATCAAAATGAGCAGCACTGGTTTGAAGCACTGAAAGAATATTGGGGAAAGTATCCATTTTGATTCACTGGCTCTTTCATATCACCAGCTCAGTGAAGGAGCCTAGATGTATGTTGACCTTTATACTGGACCAAAATGCTGTTCACTTGTCAGGAAAATCCTTGTGACATTTCTGCTTCTCTAAATGACTTATATATTGTTACAATGCCTGACCCTTTGCTTACAGGACAGCTCAGTTCTTTGTAAAAACTATACCACCCGGTAAGGAATGTGATAAGACATTCAACTATCTCTCAGTTTCAAATTTCACATACTTTCAATATTTTGTAAACCTTTGAATCCATTTTAAAATCTATTTTAATACATTTTCCTGGATTTAAATTCTAATATTAATTGAATTTTCATAGAAGCCACACTCATGTTAAAGACACTGCATGATTGCTGGACTAATCAGAAGTTTCTAACTGTGAGGCATTGGAATGTATATCACAGAGCCAAACTATCTGGGGCTATTTTTTATTCAACTTAATTGCCATTTGTGATCTATCTCTATGTGTCACCTAACATCTTTGCAATAAATGACTAAGTTTGAAATATATCATGGCAACAGATTACTAGTCACCAACAGTACAAAAGCTAAAGTTCATGTAGTATATAGGTCATACAGAAGAGATTACCAGTCTTTTCTGCAACCCATCTACCTGGTACTCCTAGCAATATATTTAAAAAAAAAACATGAAATGATTTCTACATTGAAACTGATTATTTCAGGCACCATGAATCTGTTCTTATCCCATGATAAATAACAGTTTTTGTCAAGAATTAACATCTTCAAAAAATAAAAGAAATAGAAATAATTAACTTTGTAATACTAGATTTCAGATGATAGCTGTAGTTTTCACTGTCATTACCTAACTTCAAACAGATATGACTTTCTTTGTTACTGATTTTATTGTTTGTTTTTTTCATAAGACAAAAGTCTTACAACCTAAAATACAGCTGAATATATAATAAAAGTGCCCATTTAATAAAGTCAAGACATTAGAGAAATTGCACCTGTGCATCCAAGGAAACCCAATATAGGGAGTGAGCATAGGACATTGAACTACTATTAGTGAGACATCACAGGAAAGCACCTTAAGGAAAAAAAAAAAAACATGGCTAAGAGAATAGTCTTTACAAAACATAGACCGAAAGACAAAGATGAACTTGATTTTAAATTGGTAAAATTTGTAATGTTACCAAAAATATCATAGCACCATAAAACCCTCCAATGGCTAAAACAATTGCATCTTTCTTAAATTTCCATTATTATATATACAGTTAAAAGCGATGACTCACAACTTCTTGTGTGCTTATAAACTAAAGTTCCCCACAGTGTCTGAAATATAGTATGCAAACAGTTTAATCAGATAAATGATAGATACATAAATTGATAGAGATATAAAGATCAGACAGTATAATGCACACTAACCAAATAGGTCATTATTTATGATCAATTATCATTCTAATTTTCACTATTTGTATGTATTCCTTAAAGAAGCTTGTATGTGGGCTTTTGCAATTCTCTTCCACACTACATTATATTAAAACTGTTATTTATCTTTTCTCTTGCTGAGTAAATTAAATCTTTAAATATTGTTTCTTTTTTAGCATGAAACTCAGCAGTTTAAAAGTGTGCACACCTTTAATTCCATTTCTCGGGTGGTAGAGGCAGGCTGATCTCTGTGAGTTCAAGGCCAGCTGGTCTATATAGCGAGAACCAGGACAGGCACCAAAACAATGTGGAGAAACTCTGTCTTAAAAAACCAAAAAAAAAAAAAACCAAAACAAAAAAAAAGTGTTTTATTTTAGAAATTATTGTCAAATACATTGACAAGGAATAAAGACAACATTCGTGGTTTAGGTAAACTAATAATACATAAAAATATATCCAATAATCAGATGCCAACACATGAAGAAATATCTCAGAGGTGTGCTACAGAATAAACTACCTCGAAGTAATTCACTTTAATATGCTGGAGATTAAAATATTTCCTGTCCCTTTCTTTAATAATGACAATATTTGCATTTAAATAGACTTCATTTATTTTCAGAAGTTCATCTGCTCCTGCTGTTTGTTCTCCACCTATTATTTAACCCACAGTTTATAGTGTAAACATTGCTTTCAGTGAAAATGATTAGGATATTACTAAATTTCTGTCTTCAGGCGAAAACTGTGCTACATTTTGAGTGTAGTATGCCGGAAGTTAATGTTTTATACTGATTCAAATTCTTTTAAATTAAAATAAGTAAGGATAAGGGACTTCATCCTAATAGAAAAATCTTCATACGGTACACAGACTTTTCAATATATGAAAACTGTTCTCTAGAAAAAATATAATCATATGAAAAACATGCTAAATGACAGCCTTAGATTTCACACAATTTGCAGCGCTATGAGATCAGTGTGTTGACAATGCTTTTCTATTGTTCTGTGGTACATGTAAATCCCTGTTTATGGGATTTGGGAATTGCTGTTTACTAGAGCAGAATGTGAATTCATCTAAGTAATTCTGCATAGCTTTGATATACGAAGGCTTTACATATTACACATTTGTCAGAATGTTGAGTATTATGCTCTTTGTGTGTGTAATCAGTGGAGACTGAAGTTCATGGAGAGAAATGTGATTAGAGCTCTCTGTTGTATTTGCCTTGTGCCAAAGCCAAATGCTACAGTGTGTTCCATTTCCAGAGAAAAACTACTAATCTAACAAAAATGTTGCTGTTCTAAACAATATGTTTCTAGAGTTATTGTAGAATACAGTAGAAATGCCTGCATTAATATTATTGGCAGGAGAAATGACAGCTAGAGAATTTTGTTCTGATCAAATGTTGTGCTGAGAAATAAAAAAAATAAAAAAGAACAAAATACATTTCTGCTAAGTTGATTGGAAAGAAAGTGCTGGTGGGTGGAAAGCATTTGAATGAGTACAGAATAGAGTAGATGAGTCTCTAGCTTCATATAGAGGATTTATAAGGACAGGAGAACAATGAGTTCTGTTTGCAATCACTTAAAATTGTTTATAGAAAGAAGAGGTAAAAAGGTGTATTTTAGCTCAGTTAGTAAGAAAATATAGATGAATTTTGTTTACATACATAGAATATATATTAAAGGTCAAATTCTCTCTCTCTCTCTCTCTCTCTCTCTCTCTCTCTCTCTCTCTCGCTCTGTGTGTGTGTATGTGTGTGTGTGTGTGTGTGTGTGTGTGTGTGTGTAAGTAACTCTCTGTGTCTCTCCTATCTTTCATTTTCTATACACACAGAAACACACACACACAGTTGCTATGTTTCTCTTTGGCAAAACCTTAGTCTTATTTTGTAATAAATTTCTGACTTTTTTCACTTGGACAAATTTATGAGTAGCTAGATTTTTTATTAATGTCATAAATTAAATTGAATCAAATCAAATGACAGAATAGCATCGATGCATCCTAAACAGTAACTATAATATTTGTCTATGAACAGCTTACCTCAATGTTTGCCTATGTAGAAAGAGAGAAGGCAGAGTATACAGATTTGTCACAGGTCATGGATGAGGTTTGGGGAATATTGATGAAGCAAATGATATAAACTTGCAGGGTCCCCCCCTAGACAAAGAACTATAGATAACTAATAGCTGCAGGAAAAGGGAGCATTAGGCCTCTCCCAGGGTTAAGCTCCATAGTTTTTTTTTCCCATAACAAAGTGGTCAGCATTGAAACAATATGTACAAAAACTGACCCATATATGTATATACACACAAACATATATATGTATATACCACCATACTAATCAAAGAAAAAGAGGCTATCAAATTGAGAGTGGCAGGGGACATGGATGGAGTTGTGGGAGATGGCTTGGAAAAGACTGGAGAGAGAAAAGAGAAAGGAGAAAATGTTATACTTAAATTTTAATCAAACTCTTTAAAAATAAACATTTTGTCAAAATTATAAGATATAAAACATTTATTAAAATCATGGCAATTAAAATAAAAAATTAAATAAATTGTAGGTAAATATTTTCCACAATTATATAAATTATTTCAAATTGTATTCAATGTGCAAAATAGATTACATTTCCATTAAGATAATATTCCATAACAATGCCCAAATAAAATGAAGAAGGTGAAAGGAAAAATACTTTTAACAATGCTGAAATGCTCCTATATTTAACAGCTTTATTCAGTATATTAATGTATACTCGATGTAAATATTAAAGGTTTGAAAAATCAACTCAGTTTTTAAAAAAACTTTAATAATCAACTCATAGTCAAAGTATACATGCAGAAAATGAGTAGAAATTGCACTCGGGTTAGAGAAGTTTTTGACGTATTTTGCTACTCATTAAAATAAACGAAGTTTGAAAAATATAAAATACAAAATCTGCTAGGGGTGGATACTATGGGCATTGTCTATGCTGTGTGGTGTTTTCTAAGAAACAATTTTAAAAATAGATACATAACAGACATACAGAAAGGACTAATGCTTCTTTTTGAAGTTCTGTCACATTCACTACTTATATAACTCCCTTCAAAACAAATCTTAACTCCTTCAGGAAAGGGCATAAACTCACATCTCATGGAAAATTTTATTGCTAGGGAGCAAGAAACATTGCCAAATAATAGAAAATTATTCTCTTAGAGAAGAACATAGAAGCCAGGGTGACAGCTGAGTAGCCAGCTATTTGTTTTCTAACCCTTTTTGAGATTGCAGTAGACATCTATTTTCTAGAGAACAAAAATTTAGTGATTTTTGTGTGTTGCAACCCAGGGAATAATCAGCAGTGGAAGTGATCCATGGGACCCATTTTAGTAGGTAGGCTGTGACTGCAATTAGGTTGAAATGGTTTTATATCAGGCCAAGTGTGAAGGTGCCAGATATGTGTTTACATTCTTTCACTTTTCAAATTTGACACTTTAAAATTTGAAGAGAAAAAAAATAGAAAATGAAATAGTTACTTTTCCCTACTAAAGTCCAAACGTGACTTTGCACACGTGGTGCATATAATAAATGATTTTCTACAAAGTATATAATGTAAGTTAACGGTGTGCACTTGCACTAATACACAAATGCATATATATGCATACACAATTTATAAAATCATACATATCTATCATATATATGGATGAACACATATATACCTCATCTTATAAAATTTGCTTTAAATATCCTCACAAAGTAGCTATATATGGTTTGAATCAAGAAAAGAATTTGGAAAATAAAATGCTTTCCCTAGAATATTTAACATAATTTTAATTGAGTTTTTTAGTAAAATCTAACTTCCCTATGTTTTTGATCAATAACTTCAGTAATTTTTATTATAAAATTAATATATTCAAATGTGAATTTGGATTATGTTGTTGGTTGTTTTTGCACTTTTTACTCTTCTCTTTGGTCTTTGCTCTTTTTTCCCCCAGATTTCACCTTCTATTTATTCTCTCTGCCTGACAGCCCCACCTATCCTTTCTCCTGCCTTGCTATTGGCCATGAAGCTCTTTATTAGACCATCAGGTGTTTTAGGCAGGCAAAGTAACACAGCTTCACAGAGTTAAACAAATGCAACATAAAATAATGCAATATACCTTTGCATCATTAAAAATTGTTCACAGCATAAACAAATGTAACACATCTTAAAATACTATTCTACAGCATTTCCCCCATTTTGTCTAATTAAAAGAAAGGTTTTAACTTTAATATAGTAAAATTATACACAATGAAAACAGTTATTAATTAAGAATTACATTTACAATATCCTGTCCTTTGTAGTTAGCATATTCTGAGAAAATAATGCATAATCTATGCTATTTTAGTGAATCCAACATTTTGCACCTAATTTACTTTTCATCATAAATAAGGAAATCTACAACTATAACTATCTAGTCCCTAACTCCATCAAAGACCCAGAAGGATGTAATATTATCTAACAGCAAAGATATTTGGCTGCCTGGTCACTCAAAGGTCCTCTGCAAAACTTGGGCATCAATCTTCAGCCTCACAGGCCTAGAGTATCCAGCAGACTTTTCAGTGAAGCAGGAAATTTGAAGAACCGTCCTGTGTTGTATTGGCAAAGTTCTTTAGTCTCTTTCCTCTGTGTCCTGCAGAACATCTGGCAGACTCTTCTGTGACACAGGAATTTTGAAGGACTCTCTTGCCATGTTTTGGCAAAGTTTACCAGTTACTTTCCTGTGGATCCTGCATGTCCAGTCTGCAAAGCACATTGTCAATAGTCAAATGCAAGAGCAGTTTCTTTGCCCATTGGCTAACCTTGACACAATTAAAGCAAACTCCATATAGGATCTGGGAGAAAGAGAGAGAGAGAGAGAGAGAGAGAGAGAGAGAGAGAGAGAGAGACAGAGACAGAGACAGAGACAGAGAGACAGAGAGAGAGTAGATGTAACCAACCGTCTTATTAAATAAGAAACACAGAAACAATGTAAAAGAGAAAGCTGAGAGGTCAGAGCTCAGAACTAAAATCTCACCCTTTCTACCTATGGTGGTCCTAGCTTCCACGAAAGAGAGCTATTTCCTATGTGTAAGTCGTTTCATAGTATTTTGTTCTGCCTTCTTATTGGTTGTAAACCCAAACACATGACTGCCTCATCACTGTCTGTATGTACAGCCCTCTAGGTCTTAAAGGCGTATGTCTCCAATGCTGGCTGTATCCCTGAACACACAGTGATCTATGAGATTTTAAAGGCATGCGCCACCACTGCCACGCTCTATGGCTTTAATAGCTCTGACCCCCGGGTAACTTTATTTATTAACGTACAATCAAAATCACATTTCAGTACAATTAGAAATACCGCCACGAGAGAGAGAGAGAGAGAGAGAGACAGAGACAGAGACAGAGACAGAGACAGAGACAGAGACAGAGAGAGACTAGAGTTTGAAAAGGATTTTTTTTGAAATTGTGAATTTTTCAGGTTAAACCTTTTTGGTAAGGTTAAACCCATATATTCAGATACAAGTTTTTTAGTTGGTTTTATTGTTGGTATAATAATCTGATGTATAATGCATCTTTTTATGGGTGCTTTTCATTCAATTCAATGAACCCCAACATTTAAATGCTTAATGTGTTCACCCATTGTTAAAAAAAGAAAGTAGAGAAAAGGGAGGAAATAGGAAAAGCGGGAAACACATTTAAACTGGAGCTACTCTACATGAGGTTAATCTACATACTTCTCCCAGAAGTCATAGGTTGCCAAATAGAATGCCCAATGACATATCTGAGTTACCTCCTTTTGAATTGTGTGCTAAGGGGGTCCCATTGCTCCTGGATGCAAACCAAGCCTTAATGGTAATCTTATTGATGAAGAAACTGTATGCTTTCATCACATGTCTTGGATAAATCAATTTGACATAGAAGCTTCTTATCTGTTCTCCTGGCTGACTCTCATAGTGCTGGGGGGTACTACATGGGGCCCTGGAATAGAAAATATATCAGCAGACTTGCCAAATTTGAATAGTGTGAGCTAAACTGGCCTGGTAAGATAGGCTATTTTGTGCAATAGTACATGAATATTATAAAGGTACCTAAACACTTTCCAGTAAGAATTAAAACCTGATACACAGAAAAAACTCATGCCAGATATCAATCTGGTAGCTGAGAGCTTATATATTCTTGAGGTCAAATACATCTACATGAATATTTCTATACCCATAAATTAATAAAACCCTCTTGACACTCATCAGTGTAGATTAATTGTTCAATGTATGGAAGTAAATACAGGGAATCACACAGATCAAAGTACAGAGAAAAATTATCATTGGAATATTGATCCATGAATGGAACAGCCATGTTATAGTCATTCCGTCCAAAATTCAAAACATAACAGAAGAGGGAATGGAAAACATTTAAGAACCAGACATCAGTGATAATTGAGACAAACTGTGTCCTATGGAGCTAAAAGAAATATGACACTTGTGAACTCATAGCAGCTTACACAGACCTGCATTAAATTAAGCCAGTCGACATTCCAGTATGGATGAGGGAGGGACACATGAGCCCCAATCTCTAGTTGAAGTGCTACTGATGGTTATTAGGAAAAGGGGAGCCACTTCTTTTTAGGAGTGTGGTAAATGGTAAGTAAATAATGACAAGTGAACACTATATATATAGTACTATTAGGACATAGTGAGCTTTTATCACAAACCTTGTTCAATCTCAAGTTTGTTTTTTGAGAAAATAAGATTCATAAACTCTATCAAATTAACTAGATGGTGGAAAGAGAATATTCAAATTAACAAAATTAGAAATGAGAGGTAGACATAACAGAGTGTGAGGAAATCCAGAGAATCTTAAGGTTATACCTTAATAGCCTATACTTCAACAAATTGGAAAATCAAGAAGAAAAAGGAGGAGGAAAAGGAGGAGGAAAAGGAGGAGGAGGAGGAGGAGGAGGAGGAGGAGAAGAAGAAGAAGAATTTCATAATGCTATCACTTACTATAGCTAAATCAAGATGAAACGAGCAATTTAAACATACCTATAACCCCTAGCAAAATAGAAACAATAGTTAAAATCTCACAACTAACAAAAACCCAGGGACAGATTGTTTTAGTGCAAAATTCTATTATAATTTCAAAGAAGTGTTAAAGCCAATACTCCTCAAATTATTCCACAAAATAGAAACAAAATAAGCATTGTCCAATTCTTTTTATGAGGCTGCAGTTACCCAAACCACATAAAGACACAATAATTGCTTATATACCAATATTCCCTATGATCTTTCATGCAAAAATTCTCAATAAAATACTTGCCAACTGTGATCAAGTAGACATCATTCCAGAGATTCAAGGATGTTTCAACATACATAAATTGATAAATGTAATCAATCATATAAACAAACTGAAGGACAAAACTTAACTGATAATATCAGTAGATGGAAAAAAGTTTCTTATAGAAAAATCTAACACCCCTTCATGATTAAGTTCCTGGAGAGATTGAAGATTCAAGGGCCATACCTAAATATAATAAAGGATGTTTACATCAAGCCATACCCAACATCAACTTAAATGGAGAGGAATTAAAAGAAATTCAATTAAAATAAGGAACAAAACAAGGTTGTTCACTGTCTCTGTATATATTCAATATAGTACATGAAGTCTTAGAGCATTAGGACAACTGAAAATCAAGAGGATATAAGCTTGAAAAGAAAAAAGTCTGATATCTTTATATACAGATGATATGATAATGTTATGATATGAATATATATGCATATACATATACATATGGATATATACATACATATTCAACTGTAAAAATACTATGTCTCATAAACACTTTCATAAATATAGCAAATTATAAAATTAACTCACAAAACTCAGTAGCCTTCCTATATATAAATGACAAAAGGACTGAGAAAGAAATTAAGGAAACAACAACTTTCACCATAGCCTCAAATAATATAAAACATCTTGGAGTAAATCTAACCAAGCAAGTGAAAGATTTATGTGATGAAATCTTTAAGACAGCAAAGAAAGAAATTGAAGACAATATCAGAATATGGAAAAATCTGTCATTCCAATGGAATGGAAAGTTTAATATACTAAAAATGCCCATCATACCAAAAGCAGTCTACAAATTCAATGCTCATTTCTGATTAGGGTTAATCTAGGTATATGGAATTTTTCATACATAACAGTTAATTCTGTGAAGCTTTATTAGAAAGTTTAAAGATTTTGATGGGGATTATGTTGATCTGTAGATTAGTTCATCAATATAGCCATTTTCAAAATATTAGTTTCCAATATTAGCTCATACAAGATAACACATGATGGTGATACATCTATAATTTCAACTATCTTCTTTCTTCAACATGTTAAGTTTTGTGTTGAGGGGGTATTTGCTCTTCTACCATAGATGGTTTCCTAGGTATTTTTTGAATACTTAGTAATAGTGGTGATGGAATTTTCTTTTCTTTTTCTTACATTATTTTTCCCTGTTATTGAAAAAAAGGTTATTTTCTCAAAACAATATATCCTGATTACCATTTCCCCTCCCTCTACTCCTCTCAGTTCCTCCTTACCTCCACACCCATCTTGATCAACTCACTTTCTGTCTGTCATTAAGAAAGAACAGGCTTCTAAGAGACAACAACAAGACATAACAAAATAAAATATAGTAAGATAAAACAAAAACCATTACATCCAATTCCCTTCTGTTGGTTGATCAACAGAAGGAAAAGAGACCACGAGAAAGCAAAAATCAGTGACCCACTCATTCACATATGCAGGAGGCCCATGAAAACACTGAACTGAAAGCTGTAATATACATGGAAGGGACTTGGTGCAGACCCATGCAGCCTCTGTGCTTGATGCTTTAGTCTCTGTGAAATTAAGCTTTGCTTCATTTATTTAGAGGACCTTATTCTCCTGGTATCCTCTGTCACCCCTGGCTCTCACATTTCTTCTCCCTCTCTTCATTGGGGTTCCCTGAGCTCTTAGGGAGGGATGTGATGTAGACATTTCATTTAGAGCAGAGTGTTGCAAGATCACTGTCTCTATATCTCCATAATGCCTAGATGTGGGCTGTGGGTCTATATATTTATTTCCATTTGCTACAGGAGTAACTTTTTTCTGATGGCTGGGTAAGGCACTGATTTATGAGAATAGCAGAATGTCATTAGGAGTCATCTTATCACTACTTTCACAAAATTTGTAGGCAAATGGGTAGAACTAGAAAAAATTATCCTGAGTGAGGAAACCCATATCCAGAGAGATAAATAAGGTATGTATTTGCTGTATGTGGATATTAGCTCTTAAGTAAAGGATAACCGAGCTACAATCCATGGACTCAGAGAGGTAAGGTATAGAAGAAGGGACAGGGGCAGAGGCATAGGAATGTCCCTGGAGGAGGAAATAGAATAGACTTTATGGTTGGGGGCAACTGGAACAGGACAGTTGGGATGGAAGGATGAGGCAATGAAAGGAAAATCAGCTAGATTTGAGAGACATTTGAGGGGTGATATGGAAAGCCAGTTCAGTGGAATCTTATTAAAATATTCGGAGGCAATTCTAATGAAGTCTCCAAGTAAGAGGCAAGATGATGTCCCAATTGGCCATTTCTTGTCACCAAATGAATCTTTCAGTACAGGGACTAGGTTACAACTAATTGGCTTCTTGGCCAAAGGAGTCACATGTACTGGGAGCCATGTAGCCTGGTCTCAGATCAGTTTATGATTACCTGTCCAATGAGTTTCCTAGAGGCAAGACAAAAGAAAGAACAGGAAGGCGGAAAGGAGTCACTGCCAGCCACCACCATGACAAGCAGCATGTGAAGATGCCAGTAAGCCACGAGCCACATGGCAAGGTATAGATTTATGGAAATGGGTTAATTTAAGCTATAAGAACAGTTGGCAAGAAGCCTGCCATGGCCATACAGTTTATAAGCAATATAAGTCTCTGTGTTTACTTGGTTGGGTCTGAACAGCTGTGGGACTGGCGGGTGACAAAGATTTATCATGACTGTGGGCAAAGCAGGAAAACTCTAGCAACACAAGACACCTATAGAAACAAATTCTCACTTGACAAGGACCAGTAGACCATGGAGCAATGTAGGGCTTTACAAAATTTATGCAGCTTGGAGGCTCCTTTCTCTCTCATTATATTGTTGAGTCTTTGGGAAGTTTTTGTTTTACTTTGTCAGTTATACATGCAACAGGTACAATTTCCCCTGAAAATTCTCTTCTTTCTTGAATATTTCCCCCAAGATTCAGCAGGGGGCTAATGCTTCTCAAACTTCTAATCTGGAATTCTAACTATAAATCCTAATTCTGGGAACTTTTCTGACTCAATAGAGACAGTTAGGGACATATAAGAAAACAACACTTGGAACATTAACCATGTATCACAGTCTTGGAAAGGAGAGTAAGATATGCATCCACAAAATAGGAGAAAAGTCACAGAAGTACACATAGTGCCAACTATTGAGAGTAATAGACACCAAGCATATAGAATCAGTGATAACGTAGTATGATCCAATTGGAAAAACCACAATATTAGGATAGATCCATCTTTACCATAAACAGGAGCTTATATTGGTTAAAGAACTATGTAAAGTGAGATGGGAAAAGAGTACTTTGTAAAAGTCTGCAAAGACAATAGGTTGCTCTCCCCAAAGGGACATCAAGGCTCCCTTGCTGAAAATACCTACCTAAATAAGTGTAGCTTATGCCCACATAACCTTCACCCCTAAATTCTATTTTCTTTTGACAATTGTCTACCCAAAAGAAAAGCATAAACATCAAACTAGCCACGAAATCGTTGATCTACAATGCTGTTTTGTCTCTAAAATATAACAGAGCAATGGTGGCACAAAGCTTGTGGGAGTAATTAACCAATTTCTGATTTGACTTAAGACCAACTCCAGAAGATTGAACTCATGCTTAACACTGCGTGTGACAATGAACCAGAGACTCAATAGCCCAGGAACCTAGGGTAAAAAGAATACTACTAGATCTTTAAAGGGTTCATTATTTTTACACATTAACTTTCTTTTTATCTCACTACATTCATGAAGAAATTATCAGATGAAAGTTTTCTAACACAATCTTTTAGGACTTATATTATCTTGAGAACTTAACCTCTTATTGTACTCCACCTTTAAATATCTTTTATTCATCTTATTAGTGTAGCAACAAAAACAAAAATTACAGAAAGCCTACAATCTTATGGAAACTTAATAATGCTCAACTGAATCATCAATGGGTCAAGAAAGAAATAAAGAAAGAAATTAAAGACTTCCTAGAGATCAATGAAAATGAATATACCACATACCCAAACTTATGGGATGCTATGAAAGCAGTGCTAAGAGGAAAATTTATAGCACTAAATGCCCACATAAAGATGTTGGAGAAATTTCACACTAGTGACTTATCAGCACACCTGAAAGCTCTAGAATGAGAAGAAGCAAAGTTACTCAGGAGGAATAGACAGCAGGAAATATTCAAATTCAGAGCTGAAATCAATTAAATAGAAACAAAAATATTAATACAAAGAATCAATAAAACAAACAGTTGGTTCTTTGAGAAAATCAACAAGATAGACAAGCCCTTAACCAAACTAACCAAAAAGCAGAGAGAGAGAGCATCCAAATTAGCAAAATCAGAAATGAAAAGGGAGACATAACAACTAATATTGAGGAAATCCGGAGAACCATCAGGTCATACTTCAAAAACCTCTGCTCCACAAAACTGGAAAATCTAAAAGAAATGGTTAATTTTCTGGATAGGTACCACATACCTAAGTTAAACCAAGACCAGATAAAACATTTAAATAGACCAATAACCCCTAAGGAAATAGAAACAGTCATTAAAAGTCTCCCAACCAAAAAAAGAAAAAAGAAAAAAAAAAAAAAGGCCCAGGACCAGATAGGTTCAGCACAGAATTCTACCAGATCTTCAAAGAAGAGATAATACCAATACTCTTTAAATTGTTCCACACAATAGAAAAAGAAAGAACATTACCAAACTCCTTCTATAAGGCTACAATTACCCTGATTCCCAAGCCAAACAAGAAGCATCAAAGAAAGAGAACTACAGACCAATCTCCCTCATGAATATTGATGCAAAAATACTCAATAAAATACTTGCAAAAAACTCCAAGAACACATCAAAACAATTATCCACCATGATCAAGTAGGCTTCATCCCAGGGATGCAAGGGTGGTTCAACATACAAAAGTCTGTCAATGTAATACATCATATTTTTGTAAGACTCACCTTGAATAGAAGTAGAGATAGCAAGTATCACATATCTTTCTTGATTTGGGAGAATATGTTATCAATTTTCCACTTTTATTAAAATATTGGCTAGAATTTTGTTTCATATAGGCTTTACTATGTTGAAATATAAGTAATATCAGTTCCACATTTCCTCAGGGCTTTTATTATGAAAGGTCTTCTCAATTTCAAGTCACTTCCACTATATACTGAGATGACCATATGTTTCTGTCTTTGTATCCACTTATGGATACAAAGTAATAGACAAGTAATAGACAACAGACAACACCAGGGACACTTTGATATTATTTATTATAAAGACATTTGTTAAAGTACTTTGTATATGCATGTTTTTAATAGTTGGCACATATGAATTATTTAATGTTATTTGTTTCATGGTAACTTTTCCTCAACTCAGATGTTCCTGGGGAAGCACAAGTTTGAAGTAAGTGGAAAGTTACAACATTCAACATTTCTAGAAGTGTCTTAGCATAACTATCTACAAAATGAGATAATTCAAGAGCTAACCACACACACACACACACTATATATATATATATATCAGATGTCTTAGAAATGTGGCTACACACCAGACCAGTGGGGGAAACCTGAGCCCCAGAATGACTACCTGTCTTTGAACTCCTCTTTGACATATATAATCTGCTACCTGGATATGAGGTATAAGGGAAATATTTCTAGAATGTTAACCGACTGTCTTCTTATACTGCCAGCTTTGTGAATAAAGTAAAACTTAAAAGATTCATGCCTCTGCTCACTGACCTCCATTGGGACAGGAATCAGGATTTCTGGTAGGCTGGTTACACTTTACATTTATTGACTCACATTTGTGTAACCAGCCGTGCATCCATCCCTGGGATGAAATCAATGTGGTTTTGTTGCATGATATTAATCATTCTTCAATTTAGATTTCAATATTGCTTGATATATTTTGTATCTTTGTTCTCTGGGGGAAATTGAGCAATAGTTTTTTTTTTTTTTTTTTTTGTGTGTGTGTGTGTGTGTGTGTGTGTGTGTGTGTGTGAGTTTGGTCTACATCCAACTTTGGTGTGAAATTAATGCTGGTTTTTTCACAATGAATGTGTAGTACCATATCCCTTTCTTTATTGTGAATAGTGTTAAATGTGTTGGCGTGAGTTTTTAAATGTTTGGCATAATTCATCAGTGAATCTGATTGTTTCTGGACTTTTATAAGAGAATTTAAAATATTGTTTCAATTTTGTTGCTTGTTATCTCTTTCTTTCATCTCTATTTATCTTCTGTATTTAACTTTGATAGTCAATAATAGTTCAGGAATTTATATATTTTCCATACTCTTGAAATACAAGTTTTTAAACATTCCCCAAATGTGCTATGGGTTTCACTGTAGTCTTTTGTAATTCTTGTTTTAATTTTATTAATTTTATTAATTTTCTTGTGTTATTTTAGCTATAGTATATTAATATTGCTTTTTTTAATGAAATATTTTTGAATCTTCATATGTTTATTTTAATTATCAATCTATTAATTTATTCTTTAATACTTCTTTCCATCTTCTAAACTATAATTTGTTTTGCTTTTATTTTCTACAACTTCAAGGTACGTTATTTAAATTTTTTTGTTATCTGTCCATATGTGATTTTATATAAGCACTTGAAGGTACAAACTTACATTGTGGAAGAATTATCACTATCTCAGAGGTTATAAATTTGAGCTATTACTCTCAATTGAGAGCAACAGTTTTCAATTTACACCTTGAATTTTCAAACTAAACATTGTTCACTAAAAATGAATTATTCATTCTCTAACAATTAGAGGAGCTTCTGTAAATATATGGATGTTGATTTCTAACCTTACTTCACTATTAACTGGTAAGACATAAAATGCAGTTCCATGTCTTTCCAATTTGTTAATCCTTACTATGTGGCTAAAATGTGATAAATTTTATATTAAATTCCACAAGATGGCTGATAATTATGTGCACCCTTATCTGTTGGATAGAGTAATTTGAAATGAACTGTTAAATACAATGGTGATACAGTTATTGAATTTTTGTGTTTATTTCTAGTTTAGAAAACCTACCTAAAAATGAAAGCAAGGAATTGAAATCATTTATAAATATTTAATAAAGATATGTCTTACTTTTAATGCCTTTTAGTTTTTTATTTTATAATTTAATTTAATTTTACATATCAGCCACGGATTCCCCTATCCTCCCTTCTCCTGCCTCCCCCGCCCTCCCCCCAACCCATACTCCATCCCCATCTCCTTCAGGGCAAGGACTCCCCTGGGGATTCAGCTCAGCCTGGTAGATTCAGTCCAGTCAGGGCCAGTCCCCTCCCTCCTTCACCCAGGCTGAGCAAAGAGTCCCTGCATAGGCCCCAGGCTCCAAAAAATCAGATCATGCACTAAGGACAGGTCCAGGTCCTACTGCTTGGGTGCCTGCCAAACAGTTTAAGCTCATCGACTATCTCACTTATCCAGATGGCCTGATCCAGTTGGGGGCTCCTCAGCTATTGTTTCATAGTTCACGTGTTTCTATTCGTTTGGCTATTTGTCCTTGTGCTTTTTCCAATCATGGTCTCAATACCTCTCGCTCATACAATCCCTCCTCTTTCTCACTGATTGGACTCCAGGAGCTCCACCTGGGGCCTGGCCATAGACCTCTGCATCCACTTCCATCAGTCATTGGATGAGAGTTCTACTACAACAGTTAGGGTGTTTGGCCATCCGATCACCAGTGTAGGTCAATTTGGGCTTTCTCTTGACCAGTGCCAATTTGTGAATTTCTGGGGACCTCTCTAGCACTTTGCTTCTTCCTATTCCCATAGGGTCTTCATTTATCATGGTCTTTCTTTCCTTGTTTATACTCTGGTTTCTCTTCAGATCATATAAATTTATCACCTTCTAGTTTTCTAAAATAAAATTTGAAGCCAAATACTTGGTTCAGTTACATTTTGATTACTTTTTGTTTCAGTTGGTTTGGTTTTGATATTTTTGTCTTATTGATAATTTGCCTGTTTGTTTAGATTTTCATTTTGTCATTTTGTGGGTTTTTGTTTCTTGCTTTTTTTGTTTCTGGTTTTTGGTTTTGAGGGAAAGATAGATGATGGATAGATTAGATAGATAGATAGATAGATAGATAGATAGATAGATAGATAGATGATAGATAAATAGATGATAGATAATGACAGATAGACAGACAGACAGCAGAAAATAAAGTTGGGTGGTTGTGGAGTTTGGGGTGATCTAGGAGTTGAGTGAAGGGAAAACATGAAAATAATATATTGTATAAAATTATTTAAAAAGGAATTTCTTGGATAAATTGTTCTTATATTAATATGTCCTTCTTTGCCTGAAAGGACTATAATAGTAGTCTACTTTATCAGATGTCTATCTAACTATGACAACTAGGATTGCATCTTTCCTCCTTCTAACTAGCTTTGAGGATTGATTATAAAGATCTCATATTGTTTTGGTATATATTTCTTTGTCAGTGCTTTGGTGATGCAGAATATTTTTAACTATGCAAATATGTATTTTATATGTTTAATTATGTAAAGATGTGTTGCATTTTACTTTACCTACCTAAGGCACTTGCTTGGTCTAATAAAATGCTGAATGGCCAATAGCAAAAGAAGAGGTATAGATGACTTCCAGGCAGGGGTAGTAAGTAGCAGAGAGATTTAGGCTTGGAGGAAGAAAGAAGAAGAGACTCCAGGGAGATGGCAGGGGCCAGCCAGACAGACACAGAAGAAGAAAAGAAGCAGTACATACAGAATGAAAGAAAGGTAAAAAGTCCCATGACAAAACACAGATGTATAGAAACAGGTTAAATTGAATTTAAAAAAAAAACTAATATGCAAACCTAAGCTCAGACTGAGCATTCATAATTAATAATAAGTGCCCGTGTCTTTATTTCAGAGCATGTAGGTGGCCCAAAGAAAATGCCAATAATAAATGGTGCCCAACATGGGACCTAAATATTCACATAGGGCCTGAGAAAGCTAAAGAATAAAAAGTGCTTTAATAGTTGCTGCTCTGTAGCAGAGCAACTTGAGCAGCTGTCACACTAAGTAGAAATAGCAAGCTAAGTAAAAATGCTTGCCATAGTGCAGGTACCAACTTCTAGAACTGGGTCGGATAAACACAGATCCTGGCTAAATGTAGCTCTTGACTAGGCCTTCGAACTTAAGGCTTGACTCTCACAGACTGAGGAGGGGCAGAACCAATCTGCAGTGCCACACAGCAGAGGGTCTAGCTGCTGCTTAGCAGTTTGAGGTTTGGCTCACTGTCAGAGATCTCTTGACATGGCACCAGCTCTGAGACTGGATGAGACATGATAAATCTTGTTGTTTAGGGAAATTTTATGACTTATTTTCTCATGTCATCCTTTCATATGGCATGGATAGAGGTTTGGTTATATAGTCCAAACTTACAAGATTGACATATGTCTTTTACCTTCCCAAAAATAAAACAAATTTTTTTTGGTTGACTTGTGTACAACACACAATCCATACTTGTGTTAATGAGGATATATATATATATATATATATATATATATATATATATATATATATATTACCTTTGAAAGTTTGTACATTTTTAGAGCAAGATACTAATTAAAATAGGTGTCCCAAGTGATCCATCCTTTCAGAGTGCCTTTGTTGCAGGTTCCTCAGAGTTCTGCATTCAGAACGTCAGAGCTGCTAGCTGAAATGGTCCAGCCTCATAGACTATTATTCTAGCCAGAACTTCAGCTAAGCCTTGCACTTTTCAATTACACAGAGACTGGACAACAAATGTATAGCTATTTTTCTCAGGACTTGACCCTTATTTGATTTTTTGCAGGGGCTCCTGGGGATGCCATCACCCCCAGACAAGAGTAAGCAGACTAGAGAACATAACACTCACATTCCCAATAGGTGGTTGGGTAGTGTGGATATAGGAATATAAGATTAAAAGACAACTATTCATCTCAAATATTTTACATTGTTATGAACTTTAATATATTGATACAAATTTAAGGTTGTTTTTGTTATGTAATATATATATTTCTACTCTTGTTTAAGGTATTGTACCTATGAAGGACACTTAAAATGTAATACAAAATTCTACTACTTGAAAGCTATTTTTAGAAACTTTTTAGGATATTTACAAGCAGGTTAGTAGCTAGTCATCTATAGCAATAAAACTTGTAGTTGTGTTAGGTATGTTTTTGAAATTAAACAGATATATTTTAGATAGATAAGTGATCTTCAAATGCTTCAGAGACCTATAGAATATGGCATGTAAGATGTTTAATGACCTAAGGCTTTTCATGACAGTGAGACACATCTGCCCCAGGCAGCATCAACCTGCTTCATGAAAGAATGATGGACACTGAAATAGCTCCATATGAAGTTTGCTTTTATTATGCCATAGCTAACCATTTGGGAAAGAAACTATCCTTGCCCCAACTGCTGACAGTATACTATACAAACTGGACAAGCAGGACACAAAGGAAAAAGACTGCTGAACTCTGCCATGACAAGGTCTCTTCAAAATTCCTGCTTCAAATAAAAGTCTTTCAAATATCCTAGGCCTCCAGGCTGAAGATGGATGTCCTAACATTACAGAGGAACCTAGGATGACTGTCCAGGTAGCCAGATGTCTTTGTCATTTCCATGGTTTTGCTTCCTATGCCCTTCCTGTTTACTCAGGTAATAGTATAACCTCAGGTCTTGATGGAGTTGAAGATGAAATAGTTATAGTTTTCCTTGTTACCAATTTCAGAAAAGAAACTTACATTAGAGATGTAATATTTGTAAGGTTGAGAAACATAAAAGCTTAAGTGCTTATCTAAGAAAATGTTTTAAGGCCTAAAAAGATATTTTGGATTTGGTAATAATAAGTTAGGTTAGAAATTAGGTGTGAATTGGGTACACAACTTTGGACTCACCAAGATAGGATAGATAATGGAATACTTTCTTTGAATTTGCCAAATAAAATGGACTGGATATTGTAAATACAATTCTTATTTGATAATTGCTCTTATTGTATATAGTATTACTATGTTAAAGCCAAAACCTTTCTTTTTATTTAGACAAAAAGGGGAAATGTTGAAGAATATTTGTTTGATTATGCAAAGATGTGTTACATTTGATTAACTATATAAAGATGTGTTACAATTTACATGGTCTGCATAAGGCACCTGATTGGTCTAATAAAAAGCTGAATACCAATAATGAGGGCCAAGGTATATTTCTGACTTATTGGCAGGAAAAGTATTTAGGAGGAGGAATTTAGACTTGGGAGGAGAAAGAAAAAGAGACATCAGGGAGAACCAGGAACCAGCCAGCCAGACATCGAGGAAGCAGGAAAGTGGGACATACAGAATAAAAGAAATGTAACAAGCTGTGT
Source organism: Peromyscus maniculatus bairdii (assembly GCF_049852395.1). NCBI lineage: Eukaryota > Metazoa > Chordata > Mammalia > Rodentia > Cricetidae > Peromyscus > Peromyscus maniculatus. Next base: position 74,370,370 of record NC_134861.1, read on the forward strand.
GGCAAAATGTTGATGAGGAGATACAGGTTAAAATTAAGTTAAAGAGATTTCTAGCATGACAATTAGGGTATTTGGCCACCCTTCACCAGAATAGGTCAGTTCGGGCTGTCTCTCGACCATTGCCAGCAGTCTATTGTGGGGGTATCTTTGTGAATTTCTGTGGGCCTCTCTAGCACTTTGCTTCTTCTTCCTATTTTCATGTGGTCTTCATTTCCCATGGTGTTCTATTCCTTGTTCTCCCTCTTCTTCTTCTTTTTTTTTTTTTTTTTTTTTTTTTTTTGATCCAGCTGGGATCTCCTGCTCCACCAAGCTCTCTTTCCCTTGACCCTCGCCCTTCATTACCCTCACTCATGTCCAGGCTGTTCATTTAGATCTCATCCATTTCTCCGTCATTGGGTGATCCCAGTGTCTTTCTTGGGGTCCTGTTTTCCAGGTAGCCTCCCTGGTGATGTGAGTCATCCTTGTTCCACATCTAGTGTCCTCCATGGCTACGGCCCGGGTGGAGCTCCGGGAGTCCAATTAGCGAGAAAGCGGAGGGTTTATATGAGCAAGAATTGTTGAGACCAAGGTTGGATAAAGCACAGGGACAAATAGCCAAACAAATGGAAACCCATGAACTATGAACAAATGGCTGAGGGGCCCCCAACTGGATCAGGCCCTCTGAATGGGCGAGACAGTTGATTGGCTTGATCTGTTTGGGAGGCATCCAGGCAGTGGGACCAGGTCCAGCGCTCATTGCATGAGTTGGCTGTTTGAAACCTGGGGCTTATGCGGGGTTGCTTGGCTCAGCCTGGGAGGAGAAGACTGGACCTGCCTGGACTGAGTCTACCAGGGTGATCTTAGCCCTTGGGAGAGGCTTTGCCCTGGAGGAGGTAGGAATGGGGGGTAGGGAGGAAGGGGAAGGGGGTGGGAGGGGGAGAACAAGGGAATCTGTGGCTGATATGTAGAACTGATTAGTATTGTAAAATAAAATTAAATTAAATTAAAACAATATAAGTTAAAAAGAGCTAGTGGAACAAGCCTAAACTAAGGCCAAGCATTCATAATTAATAAAAAGTCTCTGTGCCTGTTTTTTGGGGAGCTAGTTGGTAACCCAAAGAAAATTCCAGCTACACTCTGGTGTATAGTTTTACAACTTTCATTATTGATTCTTGTATTGTTAACATATTGACTAATATGTTTTGGAATTGTCTGGTTATTTCTACTGGAGATTCTAAATAATTTTTTTTAAGATTTATTTATTTATTATGTACACAGAAGAGGATGCCAGATCTCATTACAGATGGTTGTGAGCCACCATGTGGGTGCTGGGAATTGAACTCAGGACCTCTGGGAGAGCAGCCAGTGCTCTTAACCTCTGAGCCATCTCTCCAGCCCTCTAAATAATTTTTATCTTGTGTGTTCATTTCTTTTCTTAGCCTTGATACATTTTCTGCTAAAATTTCATTGAGTAAATTATCTCTGTTTAGGGGCTGAAGAGATGGCTTAGGGGTTAAGAGACCCAAATTTTGCTCCACGCACCCACTTTAGTTCTCTTACAACAACCTGAAACTGAAGTTCTAGGGTGTTTCAAACCCTCTAACCTCAATGCACATAAACATAGGTACACATACCTAGACAGACTGACATATGTACACATGGTTAAAAATTAAAATAATAATTAATAATAGTAATGTTGTGTAAGATTGTACACATTGCTTACTTCTACCTTGGGTATTTTTTATTGACCTCTCCAAATCTCAGAGTTTGTGAATAATTTCATGATGATCATTTAATTAATTATTTCAGTTTTTATGGATACAAATGTATTGTTTTAGGATTTGTCCTTGTTTTTTGTCCTGATACCTCTCAGTCACCAGATAATATGGAGGAAGCATTTGATCCATTATCTTATCCACAGTTCAAGATTCAGTTCATTAAGTAAACAATTGTGATGCAGAATGAAAGACATACCAGTTTCTTTTAATGTTTTCAGCATTTTAATAGATGATATCATTGCTACCTTCATGATCAAAGTGGGAAAATACAAGACTTTTTCTTTCATTATACACATACATCTCATCAGGACTGTGTGAACATTTTAACACAAAATATAATGTCAACTGCACAATAATTTCCACTTTCCATTGCCATAGTCTTAGGACCAGAAGGTGCTTCATTCCCTGGAATAAAACGAAAATTTCTTAACACGTTCATTCTTTATTTTTATTACTTCTGTTAGTGAACTTGTATTCGATCAACAAGACTTATTTCTTAATATAAACCTGGACAAGACTCTCTCTGCTTAAATTTTGTACATTTGTAAGTTATACTTGAATAAACTCACCTATTTGTCTGTTGAGAATTTCTGGAAATTTTCTGAAGTCCATAACAATTTAGAGCCTCAGAACTATTGCATATTTCTTCCCTAATTTTTTCTTTCTTTCTTCCTTTATTTATTTTTTTTTACCATTTCCTATACATTGAAGTCTCTATAATATCCTAGATATTCTAGTATTAATGCTACTTTCTTAGTCAGACCATTTTTGATACATTTTCTGTGGTGTGCTTCTCACAACTTGTAATCATGTAATGGGTTTGCTTGCCTGTTTTATCCTTGTCATCATCATCTTCCCCAGTAACAGGGACGCTGAGGCCATTTTTCTCTTACTTGTGCCTCTGCCTTATCAAACAGCCTGTGGCATCAGAGTTTAGTATTATCAGTATTTGCTTACTACAATAGTGACTCCTTTGCTTGTTGTTTGAGTTAATTATCTGACATTTTTGTTTCAAATTCTAGGGTAATTTAGTATTGTACATGATATTTATAACTGTATTATCATATGAAAGGTGAACTACAGTAGGGAATTTAATAGGAGTAACTATTTGGAGACTACTGAATGAATGTATATGAAAATTCAAAATGTTTTAATTTATCTTTTCTTGTGCATTGATTATATATCATTTTGCATGCTTATATTTGGTAAACTCTTTATCTGGTGAGTGCTTAAGGAATACAAAGTAGTTATGCTATGAGAGAGAGGGGTTCTTCAACAATTAGCCAGCATCTCATTAGCATTGATAGTAACTTGCCTTGATTTACATTCACTAACTCTTGCTTTCTTTTCTCTACCTTCCCCAAACACAAATATTAATCAGCCCCCAAACATGCCATTACAAGGTTGGCAAACAGCAGTAATCAAGAGAAGCCTCATTATTAATGCTCTGAAATCACCTGTCTGTTGAAGTTTAATCAAATTACCCAATAATCAAGAGATTAGTGCATGTTTGGGATTGATAGTTGTTGTTTTATAATATCCATGATTTATATTTATATTTGTGCTTTCCCCATGCCATCTCATTACTCTTGCTTATCTGAAATACATTGTATTTTGATATTTTACATTCTACAGTGTGTTTTGTTTTACTTACCTAATCTGAAACTTCTTAATGGTACAGATTTTGATGGCATTTACAACTGTCTATAAAAGTAACACTGAATTTTTTAAATTTATTTTATAATTTAATTTAATCTTACATATCAGCCACGGATTCCCCTGTCCTCCCTCCTCCAGCCCGCCCTGTACTCCCAGCCCACCTCGCATTCCCATCTCCTCCAGGGCAAGGACTCCCCTGGGGATTAAACTCAGCCTGGTAGATTCAATCACTGAATTTTATGTGGCATCACCACCAAATCTAAATACAGATAATTGAAGACATATGGAATTCTTGAAGTATTGCTTTGTCAAGTAGGAAAATTATAATTAAAATTTATGTTTATCACACATGTTGGTAAATATCTACCACTGATCTATATTCTCACACTAGTCCTGTTATTTAATTATTATCCCTAGATTACTGTTATCCTAAGGAATTACAATGGTAACTAAAATCAACAATTAAAAAAAAACATGTTTCAACTTTATTATTGAAGAAACATTTGGGACTGTCCTGTCCCCTTGTGCTCTGAACCTGTGTCACAGTAATCATTGATGAGGCAAAACTTTCCAAAGGGAAATGAACCAAAGTGAAAACAAAAAATACTACAAATTCAGAGAGCTTAATATCAAGGCTCATTGACAATTTTTATTTTCTTCATAGACTATCAATCTGATATAGTCCAAATATTAAGAGGAAAAAAAATTCATCTTACCTGTTCTGACGCCAGTTAAACTAAGCAAAATACAAAAAATGGTCACAGAGTCTTCCAATAATAGACAATACCTAGACTTTTCATTTACATATCCAGTTCTGGAATCCTTGTATTTTTTCACAGTAGCTGAACTCTGCTTGTTAAAACACAGTGTAAGTAACAGTGGTTCGTCCTTTGATTTTCCTTGTCATTTAATTGCTATTACATATTTCTAAAAAAATTCTCATTTCATGATCAAATGTTAATACTGAACCAGATGTGCCATTTAGTTGTGTAATTGAATGGTGTGTATGAACAGAATAGTTAATCCCCCAAATGCAGGAAAGACTCATGCAAAACAGGTAAGGAACCCCTACCTGTGATGAAAATCCCAGTGGGAATTTTATCAAGTTATTTAACTTCTCAAGTGCTCATTATTTCCCACTGGTGACATGGAATGAATAATATATACCTAAGGTTGTAAGAAAGTTAAAAAACAATTATACAGGTATGGGACACTCATTGAACTTTGAAATGAGTTTAAGAAATAATACTTCTAATATATATTTTATAATTAAAATGGCTAGATCTGTGACTTTTGATACTATACACATAGAAATCTGTTGAAAATGAGTATTAATTGAAGCCCAATCTTAAGTTGTAAGATAATGCTTGTCTATTTGGGTAAGTAGAATTAGAGGAAAATGGAAGTCTATAATTATGTTCTAGCCCATTGTCAATATTCCACTCATGTGAAGTCCAGGGTCTTAAATCAACTACAGTGAGATCAGGATCTGTATATTTTCAAAAGTACAAGTTTATATAATCCATACTTTCCTCTGATAAATGAATATTATATTGAAAATATTATTTTATCACAATATACATGCATGCTTATTTATGTAGGTATTTAACTAAAATTGTCAAGAAATAGAGCATGTAAAACTCAAAATGCTGGTATGTCTTCGTCAGGTTTTACATTGCTGTGATAAAACACTGTGAACAAATCAACTATAGGAGGAAAGGTTTTATTCCATCTTGTAGCATGCAGTCCACTGAAGCTGAGGCAGGAACTCAAGGCTGAAATGGAAGCAGGACTTGAAGCCAAAACAAAAATGGTTGTTGCTAATTGGCTTGCTCTTCCTGGCCAACTCAGTTAGCTCTCTTTTATACTCCAGGACAACCTGCTCAGAGATGGCACTGCTACCAGGGCCTGAGACCTTGTGTGTCAATCATTAATCAAGAAAATGCTTCCACAGACTTGCCTACACATTAATCTTGTTGAGGTATTTTTTCAAAAAAGATTCTCTCTTCTCAAATATGTGTAGGTTTATGTGACTTGAAAGAAGAGAAAGCAAAATGTGCCCTTTGTAAATTTGAAACGCCAATACAACTCTGTCAATTATGATTCTATTCTTGCTTATCCCTCAAAAGTTCATACTAATGTCAATATCACATGAGAAAATATTCCAAACTTTATTTATTTTATATTATTATTATTATTATTATTATTATTATTATTATTATTTTTGGTTTTTCAAGACAGGGTTTCTCTGTGTAGCTTTGCACCTTTCCTGGAACTCGCTTTGGAGACCAGGCTGGCCTCTGAACTCACAGAGATCCTCCTGCCTCTGCCTCCCGAGTGCTAGGATTAAAGGCATATGCCACCACTGCCTAGCCTCAAAAATATTCCAAATTTTAAAAAAGTACCAGTCTTTAAGTCTTCTTGAAAATATCCAGCCTACCATTAAAAGTTCACAGTTTCTCAAAAATATCCAAAATCCCAAAACTATGAGCTTTTATAAAATTACAGAGAAACAAGATAAATATGTTCTTATTCTTAGAAGAAAGAACAGGATACTTTCACAATCAAATCAAAGCAAAACCAAATAGAAACAGTGAATAGCCCTTTGTCAGAATTTGAGATTCATGATCTGCTGGGCTTCAAGTGGCTTGAGTCCTCCTACTTCTCTGAATCTACTTCCTGCAGAACACAGTTTCTTTCAAAGGCTCAGTTTGGACTTACTCCATACATACTGTTTTCCTGGTAGATTGTCTCTTTCTATTGACATTTTGAAAATCCTAGGTTCACCTGTGCAACTCGGCTGCATCTGCTTCAATAGCAGATGATAGTATCCAATTTCGATTGTCCTAGCAAATTAAAGATTTTACTTAAGTGCTACTGGTCTTTTGTTAGCCACAGGTTAATCTCCTGCTCCAACTGATCAGAAACACAAATTCTTAATTCAGAATATAACAAAAAACACTCTTACATAACATTTGCTTCCCTCTGAAACTTCAAAAATTAGGCAGATTTTTGTCTCCCCTACTCTTAACATCCTTTGTATTTTAAGTTCCCATAAAACAGCCCTCTGAGCTCTGAGCACTCAACTGGTTTTTCAGCCCAAAGTTCAAATATTACTCCAACCCTCCCGAAAACACAAAGGTGTGTCACAGCAATATTCCATTCCTGATACCACTATTTGTTTTAGTCAGGGTTTTCTAGAGGAACATCACCAAGGGGTGAATATGTGTTTATTATTTGTGTGAGTGTATGTGTGTGTGTGTTTCTGAGAATTCATTATGTCAATTTAAAATAGAAACAGCAACTAAATGACACCTGAGAAATGGAGACACTACCATTTACTTGGTCTTTGAAGACATACCTATATTCCACTGAAGACCTAGATCCAACAATAATCAGTCTGTAAGTCAGAGTGCCTCAATAGTCCCAATCTGGTGCTGGGAGCCCAGAAGGTTTCTAGAGGACCATTATGGTCCCTGGTCCATAATGATAGCTTGGAAACAGGAGTTCTGCTAGCAGCAAATGAATATTCATCATTATCATCACTACTAACAGCAACAGGAGCAACATCAGGGAAAATCAATTCCATGTTAAGAGGAGAGGCCAAGGGAACATAAAGACAATATTAGATGGTCTTCCTTCTGACATCCTTTGCTATATGCTTTCAATCCAGCATGTGCCACACACAGTGGATTTGGTCCTTTCATATCAATCAAAGCAATCAGAATAATTCTTCAGGTGAGACTCACTACTAAGGAGTTTCTAATTTCTGGCAAGTCAACATAAAAAAAAAACTACAGTAGATGCATTAGACATTAATACATTTTAAGAAACAAGTTCATGTCAGAGAAAGTTATCATAGTCTTAAATGTATACTCATTGATTCTATTGTCATACAAGAACACAGCATGCATATGATACATACTTTTGTATTTCTGCTGAGTGATTCAAGCACTCAAAGAATAAACCCAAACATGTTTCTGAAAATATTAGTTTCTTTCAATACAAATATCACATAGCAATTTTGATTTTATGCTGTGAAGTAATGTTGGAAACAAATAATAGAAAAGCTCTTTTCTTAAGGCCATGTTTTTTTCTGAAAAAAAATAATTCAGATAAGATGATTAGTAGGTGTAAGGCCATCTTTTGGAGCATGGACAATATGTCAAAGGTAAAATCTCTCAGGAAAAGGAGTTCTCCTAAACATTAGTAGCTATTATGTGTCAATATCTCCTTAGCTATTGGTTTAAATGTGAACTCAGTGGGTTAAAAATAGGTATACATTGTAAAGAAAGAGAAATTGTCGTAGGATATTGGAGGAGTTGGAGAGGAGAGGGCAGGCGGTAAATTTGTTAAGATACTTATATATATTAGAAATTCTTAAACAGTGAAAAGACATGATTTTTTAAATTAGTTTTATTTGAAATCAGCTTATTCATTCTGACATATCAATCATTTAAAAAAACAGGCCTAATATTTCATGTTATTATCATAAATAGTTGCATTTGATTTTGAGTAGCAAAATTCTCTTCATAGTAATATTAATCTTATATATGTGCCTATTCCCCATGTAGATAATTTGATTAGAGACAAAGTATAAACTAATCCACAATGTGTGGTAACTTGGTGACAGCTACCACACAGTTTGACTCAGCAATCATTCTGACACACTTGAGATTATTTTCAATCATAGATATTCAACAGTTCCTGTTAATGCCATGCTGAAAACCTGGGGCATCATTCGCTAATTAGATAATCATGTCCTTCAGATGTTCAGTCTAGAGGGAACACTGCTGAGTTGCAAGTGCCTGAGATTGAATTAAGTTCTCAATTAAACACATGAGCTGCCTTTGTCATATGTCTGTTTCTTTCTTATTCTGCTACCCAATTCAATATTGGTATCACTGACCATGGGAGATATGGTAATGATCAAATCTCTTCAAGTTAAGACTAAAAATACATCTTACCCATCACTGATGATCTATCTTTACCTATAACATTTTTTACATTTCTATCCTTCTGGAGCAATATAACAAGTCAAAATTTTCTTACTAAATTTGTATTTTACTTGTATATTTTTCTATAATGCCATTATTCATGTCATCATAAATAATGAAGCAATGCATACAAAACTTAAACTGTGTAGAATAAATTCTGTTTTAGTTTTATTTCAGAGAATGACATTTGTTAAATAAAATGCATGTATGTGTATGTGTATTGGTTATTTAGCCTTAGTTTGGAGAACAATGAAATGATATTTAAATAAAAGAAAATGGAGAATAATGTACTGTTTTCAATAACTTCTTGTGAGGGTAAAAAGGTGAATATTTGAGAAAAAATTAGATACATAAACTCCTGAGAATGTGAAAATTTGAATCAAAATCTCCATCAGAGATATCATAGAAATATAAATTTTATTGACCTATCATTTAAATATAATTAAATATATATAATTAAAAATGTATACACTTCATGCCTATTGTTCAATAACATATGATAAATCTGGCTATACATAGAACTAGAATCTAGAAAATGTATAATAGAATTGATCTTTACATTTCTTTTAGTGCTCCACTAATCAAGTTTTTCTTTTTAAAGTTTAGTTTTTAAGAATTTTTTTCACAAATACAGACACACATGACACATACACATGAGTGAATATGTGTGCATGCTCAAGCACTCTTTCTCTCACACATGAACACACAGTTTATTTTGGTCATAATGCCCCTTTTAGTTTTATATCACCTTTCCACTCCTGAAGAATTTTTTCCTCAACAAATCTCCCTTCTTTCTCTCTCCCTTTCTCTCTCTGACTCTCTCTCTCTTGCTTTCTCCCCCTCTTTCTGTGTGTGTCTTTCTTTTTCTCTCTCTGAGTGTGGACAAGAAGACTCTGTGAGAGACATTGTGTGTATGTGGGGGGCGGGGCATTGGTCTGGATATATGTGTATGCATGCAGGTAACCCAATGTATTTTGTTAAAGTTGTCCAATGGGGTTAAGTGATATTCTGTTTTCTCTGACACATCTGGCATACTAATTTTTAGAATATATATCTGAAAATTTTATCATTTAATAATTTTGTAGTAGTTATGATGCCTTTTTAAAAATTTTCTCCCAAGTTTGATATTATAATAAAAATACATTCATTATTTCTCCCTTCCTTTACCTCCCTCCAAATCCACCTTTGTACACCTCCCTACTCTATTTCAAATTCATCACAGTTTTTAAATTAATTGTGGTATACACATACACACAATTACACATGTACATATATGCATGTATACTCCTTCCTAAATATATAAGTGCAACCTCCTCAGTCTTTATAATGCAACTTATATGTATGCTTTTATATATGACCATTTGATATTGGATAAATCAATTATTCTTGCTCTCCCCTGCCTGGGGAGACTATTTCTCTAGCTCTCAGCATTCCTTAATTGCCTTTAGTTCTTTGTACACAATTAAGGCCTAGTTGGCTCTCTCCATCAATATTAACATGTCTGTTGATGCTGTCTTTGTTCAGTTCATGTTTAGGCAGTTGTTTTGGTGAGACACTATGGGTTTAGCTTCTGATAGTCCTAAGAAAATACATGGATGCCTTTTATGTGTATAGGCCCTTTCATTTGTTTATGGTACTTATTTTTTTCCAAAATGTGTTTGTAATTATGAGGTTATTATCCAGTATCATGAATGGCTGTAATGCAAACCCTGAGGAGACTAATGCAGAAGGGTCACTATAACTTTGATATCAGCCAGGTCTACAAAGCAAGTTTCAAGTAAAAAAGGTATATACAGTGTGATTATGTTATAAAATAAATAAATTAATAGGCATCACTTCTATGCTGTTAGAGTCTCAGTTGTCTATTTAATACAAACCAGAGTCACCTTAGAAGAGAGAACCTCAAGTAAGGAATTGCTTCTTTCAGTTGAGCTGTGACATTCTGTGAGAGAATTGATGTCGGTTAGCTGGAGCTGAAGAATCACCTGTGATAAGTATCACTAAAGCAAAATACTTTGGAAATGTTTCCACATGGCTAGTACATGGATACTCTGGTTAACACTGGCAGTAGTAGGGTATAGTACAAGAGTGTCTTAGTGTTACTATATCTATAAAGAAATACCACCACTAAAGCAACTTGGTGAGGAAAAAGTTCATTTTGATGAACTCTTCTTCCACATAACATTTCATCATAAAAAGTAGTGAGGGCAGGAACTCATAGAGCAGGAACCTAAAGGCAGGAGATGATACAGAAGCCATGGAGGGGTGCTGATTACTGGCTTGCTCGCCCTGTTTTCTTATAGAACCCAGTACCACCAGCCTAGGGATGGCACCACCCACAATTCTGGGCCCTCCCCTATCAATCACTAATTTAAAAAATGCTCTAAAGCTGCATCTTGTGGAGTCATTTTCTCATTTGATATTCCTTTCTTTTAGATAAGTCTAGCTTGTGTCAAGTTGAAATAAAACTACCTTGCACAAAGGCTATATCTCAACCAGGAAGATGAACTTGACAATGTGTGAGAGAATCTTCCACGTTCTTGTTTAGTAAGATTAAATGGGCCATGGACAGAACCTAAGACATCTTACCATATTGAAATATTTAAGTTCCTGAAAACTGGCATGGACAGAGCATCGGTAAACTTGTTTTGTCATTTCAGTAGAAATCCTGTCTTTGAAGCAGTCGTGACGAGAAACTGACGCTTGGCAACATATTGCGAGGTACCCCTTAAGAGAGGCTGGGGAGGCCAGTGATGAAGGTGTAGCATCAGACAAATCAGAGATCCTAGCATATGGGAGATTCCAGCACACAAGGACAGGAGTGTGTATGGAGTAGAGCCATTGTGAGCCTGCTGGACAAAAATGTGTTTGGGGTGACAGAGCCGGAGAAGTTGAACTTCCCAAATCTTTAGAAGCCCAGTAGATAGATTATGAGTGAGTGTGAGATGCTAGATATAGAGTTCCCGAGTATATATTTATGCTGCTTAACTTTGATTTTTTTAAATATGAACATTATTTATTTATTTATAGGATCCTTCAATTATGAAATAAAGAAATATGTGACTTGCTTTGTATTTCACAAGACACCACCGTTAAGAAACTTTTTCCTTTAAAAAGAACTTAGAGTTTTACATTTGGGGAGAGTTTTATTTAAAAAATTTGTAAATTTAAAAGTTGTACTATGTTGCAATACTAATGTAAGTTCTTGAGGACAAACAAGAAAAGAAAGGTAATACTTTCAATTGATGTGCTTGTGTTTTAAAGTGGACAAAACAGTGGAATGTCATAGTTTCAGTTGTCAATGTGACACAAACTCATGTCACATATGGAAAGGGAGACTCATTTGAGAAGTTGTCTCCATCAGATTTACCTGTGACATGTATATGATACATCTTCTTAATTGCTAATTGGTTGAAAAGACTCAGACTACTGTGGGTAGTACCACCCTTGGACAGGTGATTCTGGATTGTATAAGAAAGCTATCTGGGCAAGAACCAGAGGGAGAAAGGTAGTAACATTGTTATCTGGTGTCTACTTCAAGATGCTGTGGTATCTTGCCTCCAAATTCCGGCCTTGAGTTCTTGCTTTAGTTTCCTTTGATGATGGACTGTAACCTGTAAGCTGGACTTAACACACTCATTTACCGAGTCTATTTGGCCAATATTATATCACAGCAACAAAGAATCAAGCAAGAATATATTGACACATTTGTTTCTTCGCAAATTCATAAGCTCTTTCTGCATTGCCACACATAAATTTTGTACCATATAAGTTCATGTCTTTGAGTACTTGGTTACTAGTTAGTGGAACATTTTGGAAAGGATGAAGTTGTATGGCCTTTTTGAAGGTATCACTGTTTCTCTCTCTCCCTCTCTCCCTCTCTCCCTCCCCCCTCTCTGTCTTATGGTTGTGTCTCAAGATGTAAGTACCCATCTACTGTTTCAGCCACATGTCTTTCTGCCTGTTGCCCTAGTCCCTGTTATAATTGACAGAGATTCATCCTCTGAAACTATAAACCCCCTTTGTCTAAAGTTGCTTTGTTCTTGCTGTTTTGTCAGAACAATGGAAATGTTACTAAAAAAATTTAACAATATATTCAGATTTATGTATTTTTATTCATTTATCTGAGTGCTTTCTCTGCAGTTATGTGTGTCCAAATCAAGTATGTGCCTGCTCATGGAGACCAGCAAAGACCACCAGATCCCGTAGAGCTAGAATTACTGGCATTTGCTTCCTTGGGATTCCTGGGAAAAATAATTTGTGTCTTCTAGAGCATCAGGTTTACTTAACCATCTCTCAAGCTCCATCCTTCATATAATTTATAATCTTTCAGAACATTAGTTCTACTCCAGAATTTGAATCTTGATATTTTGACATCTTTTGCTTCCTTCTAACTAAAATGGAATTCCTCACTCCTATAAATATCCCATATGATTTGTAATCTCCAGATTAATAGTTAAAAGCTATGATAGTATTATGGCCCTCTGTGTGAGTAAATAGCTTATTTCTCTAGATTCTCAGGCTTTTTTTTTTTTAAGTAAAATCACACAGCTTATACTTTTTATATTCTGTTTTTAGGAATCTCTTGTAACTCTATGCAAGCTCTTTGAGGAAAGAACTAGGTCAAAATTGTATTTGTAGTATAGAACAATACTTCAAAATCTTTATGTCCCCAATGTATAATACATTTTCTGAAATATAGTAGGCTGTTTA